>NC_057810.1:575797830-576097830 GCF_018294505.1 Triticum aestivum
ACCCAGCACCACCGTCTCCCGATCCCGATCCCGCCCTTGCCGCCCCTAGCTACCTCTCCGTCGCCCCCCTCCCCCTGCCACTAGTTAGTACTAGAATTAGTAGTAGTAGATGTTAATTTAGGGTTCATAGCTAGTACTAGATGTTGCTTAGTTAGTACTAGATTTTTAGTACTGGTAGGTGTTAATTTAGGGTTCACATTAGTACTAGATTTTTAGTAGTAGATGTTAATTACTAGTAGTGATGGTACTAGTTAACTAGGGCAGTATGATTAATAGTAGTTGTAGTTGAACTACTTTAGTTGTAGTTGAACTAGTTTACTAAGTAAATTAATAAACTAGTTGAACTAGTTGAATTAATAGAACTAATGTATTTTTAGTAAGATAATTAATATAACTAGTTGAACTACTTTATTTTTAGAAAGAACTAGTTTTTTTCTCTATTTATAGTAAGTTTATATTTAGTAAGAACTAGTTGAATTAATAAAACTAGTTGAACATGTCATATTTGTTGTTATTTTTTAGTTTAAGCAATTATTCGGGATGTATTAGTGATAACTTATACGGTTTCAGGTGACCACCGTCGTCCCCATCACCGACCCCCTCCGATATCCCCGTCGTCGTCCCAGTCACCGACCCCCTCCGACATCGAGGTGAGACCAGCCAAATATCCTTGTATATCTTGTGTTGTTGCTCAAATAGGATATATGGTTGCCCAAGTGGCTGTTCATGTTCAGTTTACATCTCCGAGTGGCCTATGTTTTGCCGGAGTGTTGATTAATTTCTGTTCTGGCAAATTTCAGGCGCTCGATATGTCCTTTTTTAGCAAAGGTCATGCCGGATTTTTTCGCCAATTCTGGCATGACTTGTGCTAGAATATGTACATGTTTAATCTTTGAATTATGAACGTAGGAAATGTCGTACTCGGACGACGACAGTCTCCCGGTGGAGTGCAGCTGGTGCCACGACGATCGAGGTATGTGCGACAGGTTCGTTGAGCTGGACGAAGATCGGCGCTTCAGCATTAAGCTCGAGGAGACCTTCGATGTTGAAACGGTACGCAACAACGTCAAATGTTTTTTCGTAATTAAGCATGACTTCAACTATTTCAACGTCTAGTTTTCATATTTTACAATTCGACTAGCTTATTCCATGCCATGCAAGACGCTTTGTCTTGGAGAGGATGGGTTTTGAAGACCATGAAAATTTTGAAACAAAGAAAATACACCTAAGGACCCATCATGATATGGATTTTGAAGTAAATCTGTGCAATGCTCAGAGCGTAACCCATTTTGGTTGCCAAAATTGGGAAGCACTTTGCAAAATGTATGGTTTTTATGAAGGTATGATTGTCACCATGGATCTTGGTGATCCTGACATCGAGCAAGACAATATGGACATTTGGGTCCTTGTTGATACGCTTCCGATTGTACCACTATGTGAGTTTCTCAAACATAGTTATTAACTAATTTATATTGCTTATTTCAAAATAGTTGATAGCTTATTTCCATTGATAGCTTATTTTGATTCTTCAAAGACTGTGCGGAAGATGGTAGATAAAACCCACTACACCGATGGCACCGAATTAACGTATAAGGAGAAAAATCATTTGATCGCATTTTGTACTCTTCTTGAGAATTACATATCGAACTCCTCCAAATTATGGTGAATACGTGCCACTAGTGCATGTGTTGAACCACGGTAACTTCTCTGGAGATACCCTGGTAAGATTTTTTACTATTACGACATTCGTGCATCTTTTGCATACTTCTAAAACTAGTGCATCATTGCTAACTACGAAGTTATTATTATGTTTTTCAACAGAAACTCCAGATGGATTGTGTGCCTCATCTGATGTCTCTGAATGGTCGCCTCTCAGTTCTGAACATACTTCCAGGTAAATCTAGGGAGCTCACCTGTGCACATCGGATTTCTAAAACCGGTGAACACATGATCATCAAAGAATGGAAGAAATGTATGGACATTCGCAAGGAGGTTCTTGGAAGTAACATTCAGCGAAAGGCAAGAATTGGAGACAGGCCAATCTCCATTCTCCATAATGGAGAGTCAGGGGCTATCTTGTTTTTTGCTATTTTACCTTAGAAAATGTAGTAGGTCTTAATCGAATGTAGTAGGTCCTATGAGGTACAATATGTTTATTATGTGGTAATGTGTTAGAGTTGATAATGAGGAGTACTTGTGATTACGACTAGTGACCAATTTGCTATGTGATGTCATTGATGAAAACAATGATCTTGAGGAGGTGTTATATGACAATGATGTATTATGATGATAAGTTGTTAATGATATGATGATGATGATGATATTATTATATCATTGGGTGAAAGAACCGTGGATTAGTTTCAAGTGGATGGACATCCACTTGAAACTAGTCCACGGTTCTTTCACCCCGTGATGTAATAACTCATTATGATGTAAAAACAATCTCTAAATTCCTGTTGTATGAAAACTTGTGTAAAAGTGTATGAATACAACATGAAATAAAAAAGAAATAAAATACTAAATAATAGTAGTAGCGCGGGAAAGGGGAAGCGTTATTACTAGTTACCAGTAGCGCTGTTCTGAAGAACCGCTACTACTAAGTCAATTTAGCAGTAGCGTGCATACAGGCGCGCTATTGCTAAGGTTTAGCTGTAGCGCCTTATCAGTAGTGTTCCTTCTCGCGCTACTGATAGGCCTAAAACCCGCGCTGCTGCTAGGCTTTTCCCTAGTAGTGGATACATGCCTATGAGAAAGGTTGTGTCTTATTTACGCTTCAGTATGAGGACTTGAACTATTGTCCCATTTGCAATTCTTCTAGGTATGTTGTGGTAGACAACGGTATGGGTGAGAAGACGCAGACCAACATACCCGTTAATGTTCTTCGGTATATGCGAATCGTACCAAGACTTCAACGTCTTTTCATGGTTGAAGAGACGGCCAGACAGATGACATGGCACAAAACGGACAAAAGAACCGAAATAGATGAAGATGGGAATGTGATTATGGTGCACACATTGGATGGCGAAGCATGGAAGCGCTTTGATGCATTACATAAGGAAAAAACTGCAGATCCAAGGCATCCTCGAGTCGCCGTCAGCACAAATGGGTTCAGTGTGTTTGGTCAGATGGCAGCCCCATACAGCTGTTGGCTCGTGTTTGTCATTCCACTCAATCTCCCTCCCCTCCCGGGCAGATTATGCAAAGAAAGAGCATTTTCCTGACGTTGATAATTCCAGGGACCAACTATCCGGGGAAGAATATGAATGTGTACATGCAGCCGCTTAAGGATGAATTGCAAGAAGCTTGGGATAATGGGTTCAAGACATACGACGCCTTTAGCAAAGAGAACTTCATAATGCGTGCCTGGTACATGTACTCGACGCATGACTTTTCGGTGTATGCGCTATTCGTTGGCTGATGTGTGCATGGAAAGTTCCCGTGCCCCACATGCAAGGGAGCTCTTGAGTTTCGTTGGCTGACGGCAGGGCACAAGTATAGTTGCTTCTACTTGCATAGACCGTTTCTACATCCTCGCCATAAGTTCAGGAAAGACAAGAAGAACTTCATCAAAGGTAGAGTTGTCAAACACTCTGCACCACCTGCATTGACAGGCCAACAGACCCGAGATTAGTTAAACGCTCTCGAGCCAGATCTAGAGCGTCCAGGGTATTTCAAGGGGTATAATAAGGAACACGCCTGGACTCAGAAGACATGCTTCTGGGATCTGCCTTACTTCAAAGACCTCCTTTGCCCACACAACATCGACGTGATGCACACTGAAAAGAATATTGCCGAAGCCATTTTTGGTACATTGTTCGGCATAGAGGGGAAATCAAAGGATAATACTAAGGCTAGAGACGATCAAGAGGAGCTATGTGATAGACCTTTACAAAACATGCAAGAACCAAATGGAAAGCAGAACTAGACGAAGCCAAAGGCATGGTTCAATCTTGGAAGGCCAGCTATGAAGGAAATTATTTTGTGGGTGAAAATGCAGTTGATGTTCCCCGATGGGTATGCAGCAAATCTAAAGAGGGGAACGAGTCTCGACAAATTGAAAATATTTGGTCTAAAAAGTCATGATTGGCATATATGGATTGAGCGGATAATGCTGGTGATGTTGCACAGCTTCATCCCTGAGGATGAATGGCTAGTACTGGCAGAGCTGAGCTATTTCTTCCGTGTTCTTTGTGCGAAAGAACTATCGCCTGGGCTCCTAGAAGAAATGGAACAGTTGGCACCGGAGTTGATCTACAAGTTAGAGATGATCTTTCCGCCAAGCTTCTTTAATCCAATGCAACACTTGATTTTGCATCTCCCGACCGAGGCATGATTGGGGGGCCCGTGCAAAATCGTTGGTGCTACTCAACTGAGAGGATGCAGAAGACGCTTCGAGCAAAATGTAAAAATAAACGTAGAATAGAAGCATCGATGGCCAAGGCATTCATCACTGAGGAGGCGGCAAACTTCGTGACAGCACACTACGAAGCCAAAAATCGTCATTTGCATAATATGAAGCCTCGATACAATGCTGACGACCCTAAAAAGGGTCAATCCAACCTCAGCCTATTCAAAGGGAATCTCGCACCAGCCAGTGGTTGGAAACCAGTATCACTGGATGTTGAAGAATGGCGGACCATTTCGCTGTATCTCTTTCACAACCTAACAGAAGTGTGGTCGAACATCGAGTAAGATCTCGATACATTGTTTCGCAACTTCTAATTTCTTTGAACTACTCTTATTCCTGGATATTTGATGTAGTCGATACGTCGTCATATTCTTGTATGGAGCGGTGATCCAAAAGGATTCCGTCGAAGAGTATGAGCTTCTGGCAAATCAAGGAGGCGAATATCCCGGTTTCATCTCTTGGTTCAAAAAATGGTAATTTCATTAGACCCTTTCATTTCTTTGGCTAATTTGCGACTAATGCAACAATCCTTTCGTATTAAAATTGTAGGCTAATTCAGAGATTATGGATGCCGAATTGAGACAAGTAGCTAATGGTTATGACTATAAGGTCCGTTCATTTGACAATTACGACATCAACGGGTATCGCTTTCGTACCTATGGCAAAGAGCTATCTATGGCCGACCAAAAGTCTACAAATTGTTGTGTCTCTGCTATCGGCGAAGGGGTATCGAGTATTATGGAAGAGTTGAAGCAATTTATGAACTTCAATTCTATGGTGAAAACCCACCAAATGTCGTAGTCTTCAGATGTTATTGGTTCCAGCCCAGGGAGACTAGAAGGACTCATGAACATATAGGGCTAGTCGAAATCAAACAAAGCACCCATTTGGATGTTCTCGATGTCTATATTACGGCTCAACAGGCAACCCAAGTTTTCTATCTACCGTGGGCCTGTCAAAGTGATCCAAATCTCAGTGGTTGGGATGTCGTTTATGAAGTGCCGCCACGTGTTAGACCACCTCCCCCTAATGAAGAGGATTATGAACCTCACATTAACCAAGACACATATGACGAAGGAGAATTCTTCCAAGAAACACGTCTTGCCAAAAAATGTTTCAAGAACCGCTCTACTCCACCCCAGAACATTGAAGTAGACAACGATAGTGAATCCAACTTCACCCCTGAGCCGGAAAAAGAAGAGCCGGAAGAAGAAGAAGTTACTGCTGCAGATGACATGTCAATGCTTGAACGATTACGTAAAGGTGGCCTTCCACATGATGATGCATTTATTAATGATGATGATGAGCACGTCATTACCGATAGTGATGATGATGATGCATTTATTAATGATGATGATGAGCACGTCATTACCGATAGTGATTATTAGGTATTCAAATTTTTATGTTGTACTTAATTTATATAGTTATTTTTATGATTGTATGATTTATATAGTTGCATGGTATGTATAATTTTCTTACTTTGTATGATTGTTTCTTATACATAGTGCCATGGTCTTGATGTCCGTCCCCGTCGGCCCTCGCCCACTTTATAATTCGGATGTGGTAAATTCTCTTTCATAACTATTTGTTGCATTTCGCATTTATGACAATTATGGCCATCAAGTTGATATAGAGATATTTTAATCTAGGAGGTATGTGAACCGGAATTTGAAACCGACCCTCCTCTCGAGAAGTTAAGTTTAGTTGAAAAAGAATATGAGTATTTGAAATAAAAATTAAAAGAATTGAAGAAGAGAAGATGACATTGGAGTTGTATGTTGCCGATGTCATCAATGGTCACAAGATGAAGATGGATGTAATGCGCTTGAAGATGGATGCAATGTGCCTGAAGCTTAAGAAGATTAGAAAATATGCCATTGATAATGGGGCTTGGTATCATTATGTCGTTGGATCAATTATTACATTAGTTGCGATCTTCATCATATTTGTTGTGATGAGGGTAAGTTTTCTCTAATGTTTTGCTTTACAAATGGATACTTAGCTTATTTTCCTCCTAAATGGCACAATACATAAGTTAGATAAAAAATGAGCTATACTTAGCTTATTCAGTTCATTTATGACATACTTAGCATACTTAGGTCAAAAATGGCATGATAATCTTTGTTACCTCCAAAATGATATAGACTTAGCTTATTTTCCTTGAAAATGACATAATAACCTTACTAATCTCCAAAATGACCTATTTACTAGCTTAGCTCTAAAATGACCTACACTTAGCATTTTTACTTAGCTTAGCAATAAAATGGCATTTTTACCTACCTTAGTTAGAAGAAGAAGAAGAAGATAAAGAAGAGGAGAGGAGAAAAAGAAGGAGAAGAAAAAAAATCTTCTTCTTCTTCTTCTTCTTGTTCTTCTTATTCTTCTAACTAGTATTCTTCTTCTTCTTCTTCTAACTTTCATCTTTCCCAATTTGCAGATTTGCTTTACATGAGGAAGCTTGGATTCATGGAGTGTATTATTCTTCTGGTGCTTCCTTGTTATTTATGAAAACTTGTTTGGATATGTATGTCTATGTGGATATATTGTTGGAAACTTGTTTCTGGTTATGTATATATGGATATGTTGGACTTTTTTGAACTATGTTGTTGGATTTGATGAAACATGTTGTTAGACATGCTGTTGGATATGTTGGATATGTATGCATGTATATCTGTGTTTGAAACCATGTCTAATTAATTGGATTTAAATAAAAACAGGGGATGTATAGCCTCTTTGTCGTCTGCTAGCCGACGGCAAAGAGGACACGTGGCAGTCACCTGTGCAAACTGGGAACACTGGCTGCCTATTTGGTCATGGCGGACGGAAGACAAAGTGACCAAATAGGCCTGGCAAACAGGGCCATCTATGCCGTCTGCTGGCAGACGGTATAGCTGGCCACGTGGCAGCTTCCCAGTGCTGCCCTAACTAAGCTCTTTGCCGTCTGTCAGCTGACGGCAAAGAGCGCCGTTAACCCCCTAACGGCTCTCACTCCACACCACTGTCGTCCGTTGTCTTTGCCGTCTGCTGGCCTCAGATGTCGGACGGCACAATCCTTTGCCGTCCGTTTTTGCAAAGCGGACGACAAAAAAGGCCTTTGCTGGCACGTGTTCAGCCAGACAGTTTGTCGTCCGCTGGCTGACGACAAAGGAGTTTGCCGTCCGGGATCTGTGCCTTTGCCGTCCGCCATGGCGGACGACAAAGAAGCTGATTCCGGTAGTGGAAGAAGCTGAATTTGCTTCAAGATTCGTATTGTCCATGATGTCATCCAATTAGTTGGGTGGGTCTAACAACATGAGGAAAAGAGACCCATCTCATGGAATTCTGTCCTAGCTAAACTCCATGCAAAGAGACCTATATAGTATAAATGCATTTTTAACTGATCCCCAATAATAAATAGTGGTGTATCCGGTGGAGTAAAACTTTAGTGGAGTAAATTTACTTCACTAAGTTTTGGCCGGACCTAACCGATCCCTATATATAACAGAGTAAAATAAAAATCATTTGCATTTCATTTTTGGCCACAAAACTTTTCTTTGCCTTTTTATTTTATTCAACGATATTTTGATACTTTTTTTGAACATCAGTACAGACACAAACGCTCATATACACGCGCATACACTCACCCCCTACCCCTATGAGTGCCTCCGAAAGACTGAGCCGACATATCGTCTTGAGATTTACGAAGTCACCGTAGGCGCCTCGTCATCAACGGGAACGTCTCCTTCCACTGAATACGCATCGCCGGAAATCCTGAAATAAATTCAGGAATAAATGCGAACACCAGGATTTGAACCCTGGTGGGCTAGGGATACCACAGTCTCTCTAACATCCAACCACAGGTTGGTTCGCTCGATATTTTGATACTTTGGAGTACATAATAATTCACCAATTCTTCGCTTCGTGAGCAAGACAAAAAAAAAACAAGAACCACAATTAGGCATTTTAAAAGACATCCAATTTCTGTAACTGCTCCCGCTAGTTGGATTAGTATCTTCTCTATGTCTTTATTGTTGATCTGCGACTTCTCAAGCCTGAACACTTCTTTCTTCCTCGATTCTAAAAATGTAGCCGTTGCTTCTCATCTAATCCCATCTCTAGCCTCTTTTCTAGCAACTAGTGCACGAACATCTATCAATTTTTATGCTATTAATAGATCGGTCTATTCTTCTTCCCAATACCAAAACTTGCATCCATCCTACACACAAATTTGAGTATAAGCAATGTGAGCTACCGAAATCGCGTCGAATCCGGGAGCACAACTGAATCAAAAGAAGCACAGACCCCATCTTTTGTTCACTTGATGAACACCAATCAGGGGATGTCCCCGCGTGGTACAAACGCGGCGCACGACCTGCGCGGGTAGTTGCCGCACTTTATGAGTGGCAACGGTGAGCCGACGAGCTGTTTGGCCAACGCCGAGCATGGGCGACGGTCGGGCGTGTCTTTGCCAGTGATCTGCCGGCGGGAGAGATTCGGGTGGCTGGAGGCGGAGCCGGTACCTGCATGTGGCACGGAGGCGTTGCCGGGGTTGTGTTGTCCGCTTCCCGGCCAATCCATGGCAAGGCGCAGTCGCTTGCGGCCGGAAACGCCAAATCTGGCAGCGGTGGTAGCAGCCGCAGATCCACCGGTTCTTCGCCGGCGAGGGGACAAGGAGGCACAAATCCAAGTGGCAGGGGACAATGGCGGAGCCTACGAAGTGTCCACGGCGGCAGGCGGGCGTCGACGGGGGTAGGAGGGGCGGCGCTAGCGCAGATGCGGCGAGGGAGTGAAGGAGGAAGGCACTGGAGGAGAGGCGCGGCTTTTACTTAGCTGCCGAGCGGGGGAGTAAATATAGAAAAAACACCGTGACTGAGTATAATTTTTACTTCCGTACGACGGATTGGGAATCGGTTAGGTGTTTCTCTAACTGATTATAGGAGGTCGGTTAGAAATGCCATAACACCCCGCATCCAAAACCCCTCCGTTTGTGCAATTACAATTAAAAAAAAAACAGTCAAGTACTCCTTATATTACATTACGGGACAGAGGGTGTAGCCGGGTGCAAGTGCAAATCATGTCAGCAAATGCAGCAGCAGTTCGCTCCAAGCGTCGACGGGCCCGGGCAGGCACCAGTGCACGCAGTCGATGCCGAAGCCGACCTTCTCGTGTGGCCAGTGCCCGTACTGCCCGGGGTGCCCGTCGCCCCTCATTTGCATCATCTCGCTCACGTCCATCAGCACGAACCTCCCCGCCGCCGCCTCCGCCGTCGCGGCCCGGAACTCCTCCACCTGCGCGGCGTGGAACGCGCCCTCGGTCTCCGGAAGACTGCTCTCGTTGTTCAGCAGGGGCCCCGTCCTCAGGCAGTTGCCGCCGTCGTACCACTTGCCGTTCTCGTAGTGCGGGGGCGCCACCGTCCGGACGACCACCCGGCCGCGGAACCCCGCGAGCGCCCGGAGCGCGGTCCGGAACGACGCGCGCACCGCGTAGTGCGGCGACACGGCGGTGGCGTTGTGCTTGGCCACGCAGCCGTCGACGTTTGCGCAGCCGAGGAGGCGGCCGCCCTCGTAGAGCACGGTGGGGCGGGTGAACCACTTGGCGCCGTTGAGGACGACGTAGTCGTAGCCGGCGACGTCGCGGCTCCACTCCGGGTCCGGCTCGTCCAGGTACACGTTGTGCGGGTCCATGAACTGCTGCCCGCCGGCGCGCGTCAGGTTCCACCGCACCAGGAACGGCGTCCAGAACACGCACACCGTGAAGTCGTGCTCCCGGTAGTGGTACTTGCGCGTGCAGTGCACGCAGTCCTTGGGCTCGATCTCCCGCGGCTGCTCCACCTGCATGCCCATGCGCGCGCCGGGCGGCAACCAGGAAATCAACACACGCGATCGAGCGAGCTCATGATGGCAACGCAATGGTGGTCGATCGAGTGGAGGTGGACATGTACCTTAGCGAGCAGGCACATGAGCGACTGCATGTGGTTGCGCGCGACAGAGTCCCCGACGAAGGCCATGGACTTGCCGCGGACGAGGCGGAGGAAGGCGGCGGCGTCGAAGCGGGGGAGGTCGCAGCCGTGGGGCTGCCACCGCCACCGGAGGATGGACTCGATCCCGGGCTTGCCGTACTTCATGCAGTCCTGCCGGGCGTCGATCAGCGGGCACGTCGCGTTGGTGTAGTCGTAGTAGCCGGAAACGGGGAACGGTGGGCCGTCCCTCGAATCAGATTCAGGAACAAAGGTCGATTCGGTAAGATTCGATGTGGATTCGGTGTTTCCGCAGTTGGATCGTCGATTCAGGTTCGGCGACTCGACAGTCTTGGTTCTTGAATCGATCGAGTAAGCAAAAGGTCAGCCATATCAATCACGAACTCCTCGTTTTAATTTCTGCCCCGTTCTTTTCCACTCCTCTAAATAACTCCTTATTCTGCTCTCCAATTACTCCAAGGCTGCTAATAAATTTTCCATTAGGAATGAGATAATATATTTTAGTCTTCATGAATCGACGATGCAGCCAGTTCCCTGTATAAGTACTCCCTCGGTCCCTCCCAGCCAGTTGTTCCCCGCACCCGTAAAGATTCACGTTCCTCGTTCCATGGTACCGTACCGGATTCATCGTACCGGAATTGATTGGATCGCGTTTCCGTTTTAGAAAAATCGTTCTAGAGATGTATACCCTCACTGTACCCTATTTTTTCCGGCCCCCGACTCTCGTCCCCCGTTCCCGTTCCTCGTTCCCATCGTACCGAAAACATGGCAACTATGGGTGTAGTAGGGCACGGCCGGGTCGGGCACCCACTCGCCCCTCGCCACGTCGCACGCCACTCCGGCATTGCTGTCGCTCGCGCGGGATCCCGTTCCCGCCGCGGCAGAGGAGGAGGAGGCCGGGGTGGCGGGCACCGCGACGAGCAGCTGCTCAGTGTAGAGCGACGAGTAGTTGGACGCCGTGAAGGCGACGAGCAGGAGGATGAGGAGCAACCCGCTGGTGGAGGCTGCCCTCCGCACGGCCTGGTTGTTGGGCTTCGTTGCATCCCAGACTCACAGGGAGGCAGATTCAATTAATGGCTTCATTCTTGTAGATCACACCGGGAGATCTGGAATAATTTGCATTGCTGTCTCGCTGGACGAACATGTGCCACTTGATCGAGCACGTAGCTGACTACTTGAGGAAAGTCAACACTTGAGTACTTTTCCCCAATGACAAACGACGTGCTCTCGCCACCATTCCTTCTTTCCTGAAGAATGTATCAGAGCGTATCGGATCGCCTAGCTGGAGTACTACAAATGGGAAACATGTCTAATCCAGCGTCTCCTGCAACGTCTCTCCGTTCTTCTTTTTTTGCGGGGGTAAAAGGATTGTATTACTCAAGAGTACACGAATTCATCCCTACACAGACTAGGGACATTAGCAGGTTCGAGCGGAGCCAGACCACAGTACGGTTCTCCGTTCGATCGAAGTTTGCTAACACATGACTAATATTAGTTTGCTCTCTAGAGATGTGAGTAACACAACACTCCCTTGTACCCATAAGACTCTTTACTTCTGAGACCACCATCGCATGCTGGGAACGATCCGGTCCTTTGGCCTTGATCATCTGCACGGCCTGCATACTGTCACACTCCAGGATAATCGGCAACTCCGTCCACTGCAAAGCTAGGCCGAGTCCCTCCGTGCACCCGGCCAACTCAGCGTGCAATGGGTCCGGGTATAACCGAAGCGAACGGCATGCAGAGAAAATGATGGCGCCGTCGTGCCCGCGCAAGATCATGCCGGCACCGGCGCTTCCATCCTCGTGTGAGAATGACCCATCCACGTTGAGCTTCGCCCAACCTTCCGGAGGCGGGCTCCACTTGCGCTGAGACTTCCAGCTAACGTCCACATGCGATATTGGCTGCTCCGCTCCCTCTAGTTGAATGACCATCTTTCCTTTGTCCCAGTCCCCGGCCGGGTATTGTTGGATCCCCAACAGTGAGGTGGCGTAGCTTTGAAGGAACCGTCGGGACACCTCCGTGGGCGGCGGTGCCTTGTCATGTTGGATCTCGTTACGCACGTGCCAGCATCTCCACATAAGCATGAGGACTCTGAGGCGGTCACCCTTGTCACACTCCGCGATGAGATTCAGGAACCACTCCGGTCCTGTATTGCGGATTGATTTAACATCAGGTATCCGCCAAACTTGCGCCATGGCTTGCCACATATCAACAGCTCTTGGGCACCTGTAAAACACATGAAAAGTGTCCTCGCGCTCGAGACCACAGAGAGGGCACACGTCAGTAAGCTCCATCTGGCGTGCAAATTTATTTGCCCAAGTTGCGAGAGCATTCGTAGCCACACGCCAACAAAAAACACGCATCTTTAGAGGAGCAGGGCACCTCCATAAAAATGCCCAGACGGCACGTCGCCCGTCCGGTGCCCTGCTCGCCGCGACTGAAGAGGGACGCAACTTGTCCTCGAGTGCCAACTGGTACGCACTACGTACGGTGAAGATACCGGTACGTTCAGCCCCCCATGCAATAAAGTCATCGCCTAGCCGTGGAGAGGCCTTTATCTTCATGATATGATGGACGTCAATAGGCAAAAAGTATTGCTGCAGTAAGTCTGACCGCCTTGCACCCGTTTCATCAAGTAAATCGCTGACCCTTCGCAGTCTACATCTACCTTGTTGCGATATTGGAGGGCGACCAGTGGAGTGAGGGATCCAAGGGTCCCTCCAAATGCGAATCGATCTGCCATTACCAATACGCCAAATCAGGCCTTGTTTCAAAAGCTCCAACCCATGGACGATGGACTGCCAAGTTTGTGATGCATTTGTGGAGAAAACCGTGTCCTCTAGCCGTCCATTGGGATAGTAACGTGCTTTCAAGACTCTTGCGCAGAGACTCTCAGGGTTGATCAGCAATCTCCAAGCCTGCCTTGCCAACAAGGCTTGATTGAACATCCTAAAATCCTTGAAACCCATCCCACCAGCAGCTTTTGGCCGCAGCAAGTGATCCCAAGCCTTCCAATGCGTCTTCCTCTTCCCTCTGTATGCGCCCCACCAGTAGCTACGGATCATGCGTGCAAGGTCATCGCATGTGCTTCTTGCGAACTTGAAAATGCTCATAAGGAATGTCGAAAGGGCTTGTGCTACGGCCTTTATAAGTACCTCTCTTCCTGCCTGAGACATGAGCTCCCCCCATTGGATTATTCTCTTGGTAAGCTGCTCTGAATGCTCTTCAATTTCCCTTTACATAACTGGCCATTTGGAGTAGGAAAACCAAGGTACTTCTCTTCAAAGCTCGCATTGACAACCTCCAAAGTGTTTCTCTCGGTTCTTCTCTCTTGCCTTGCTTGCATAATCGAGCACCTCTCCTAATCTCTCTCCGCAGCGCTCCCACCTCTTCCTTCTTCTTTTTTAGCTCGTTAACAAAACGAGTTTAACAAATCAAGCTAACAAGTTACTCATTTTGCTCATTAAGCTCGTTAACCAAAAGAGACGTGAGATAAGTATCAATATTGATGTAGATTATTGTCATTTATGGAAGTATACAAAGTGTTTCTTTAGTGTAAATTGTTGATTGTTGTGATTTGAGAAGAAAGTTCTATGTCTATAAATATATTCTTGTAGATTAATTTCATACATAATACTCCCTCGGTCCCAAAATAAGTGACTCAACTTTGTACTAGCTTTAGTATGAAGTTAGTACAAAGTTGACTCACTTAATTTGGGACGGAGGGAGTATGTTATATTTTATTATTCACGTTCATAACAAGCTTAACAAGTTAAACGAGCTAGCTCGTGAGTTACACAGAGTCGGGCCGAGTTAAAATCTAAGCTCATTATCTTAACAAGTCGAGCCGAGCTAACTTGACTTGAATTCCACCCCTACCGTCGGCTCCATGTCACGCCAACCCGCATTGTCCTACTGCCACGCGCCCGCGGGAAGAGAAATCCAAAGCCAACCCGGTGTTGTCAGACTGGCAGCACCGCCACCACGCCCCTGCCTCCCCCTCCCGGAGGCCATGGAAGAAGTCGTCGCCCGCAGCCAAAGCCATCCCATAACATGTGCCATCCATTGGCAAGAACGACCTCGCCCTCCTGGACACGCATCCGCCACCTCTAGTGCCACACACCTGCTCCACCAGCTACTGGCTAAGGCAGAGCCGGGCGCACGTGACCCAATCCGCATGCAGTCCCCACCTTTCGACGGGCCACCAGGGCCAGATCCGGTCGGATCTGTCCATGGTTGTCTCGTGTATCACTGCTAGAGGAAGATGACACACCACAACCACCACACAATGCCAGGTCCCCCGAGCACCGCTGCAATGTAGTGTTGCCGCCGCGCCGCTAGGCCCCGCAACTGCCCAACGCCTCTGCTCGCCGTTCTATTCCGTGCCAGCCTTCACTCGAGCCAGAGGAAGGAGAGCCCCGCCATCACCGACGCCGTTGGGGATTTACCCAGCAACGCAATGTAGCAGCAGGGGGGAGGCTAGGAGGGGAGAGAGGAGCGGTGGCGGGGGAGGAAAGTCGGGAGGGGAGAGAGGAGCGACGACGCCCTAGGCTTGCCCCAGTCGCTCGCGGGAGCGACTCAGGGAGGGGGGGTCTCTTACTTTCAAGTTCATGTGTGTTCATAACTTGCCACTCCAAAGAATGAGTTAACCGCACTTTTGCTTGTTTTATGGACGAATTAACTCTCAAGTTGCTACCCGGAACATATTTCAGAGAAATTGTGCTCAGCTTCATGATACTTTCTTCCGGAAATGAGGAATGCACATGGGCTACTATCTAAGGGAGACACATCTAGCCAGGACGCCTTGTTGCTAAGGGCATCTCCAATTCAGACCCTCAAACCGCATGCATCTATCTGGACTGAGCGGTTCAGAAGCAATTTGCCATCCATCGCAATACCCTATCGGTCTGCGGACTGATCTAGACGTCCATTTCCTGCAAACCGGAGGCAAACCAAGAGGGCTTTGCGGTCGTCCGGACTTTCGCGTATGCAATGGACACCCAGGACCCACCCAAAAGCCTCTCCCTTGCCCATGCCCTTTCTTGCGCGAAATAATGGTCGCGCATTCATGCCGGACAGTTGCTGCTCCAGAGGCCAGTGTCATATTCATGCTGGCCCAAAGCGGACACAACCTCTCACTAGAACCGACATTGAAGTGGCACGCCAACCGAGAGCGCCACGTCCCGGTGTACGTGTCTTCTTCCTGCATGCAAACACCACCACTCTATCCGCTTGTCGGCATTAAACAAGCGTGGTTACCGAGAAACCCACTCTTGCGCCCGCATTTAAACACAAATCGCCAGCCCGCCTTCTAACATTAAACAAGCCGCCGCTTGGTCATCGCCCGCTATTTATATGTGGCCAGACCTGGCAAGAGCCGCATCACATCGCCGCTTCCAATCTCGTCTGTGCACCACACCTGTCATGACCTCGAGCTCAAAAGCACTATAGGACAACCTCTCCATTGAACGGAAACAAGAGTTGTTTGGCATTGCAGTTGGATGAAAGGCCCAATGAGCCAGCCGGATACAGGATGGCTAGCCAGCGAGCTCTCCGGAGGACAGTGATGCCGACGAGACGACGAGCGTGGTGGACGACGATGAACCGGCACCATCGCCATCGCCAGTCCATGCTGACATCACCTTGGAGTAGGTACGAAGCACTACATCCACATGGTAGCAGAAGAGCAGAAGGCGGTGTTCTGACAGGCGCAGGAGGTCCAAAGGTACAACCCCTAGCTCCTTGACGAGCACCGACATGCGGAGGAACAAATCACCGGTACCTAGGCGAACGACAACGCTGTCATGGCCATGGTAGAGGATGATCCGGGCTTCCTGGATGAGAAGCATGCGCTGCTCCAGTCCTACCATATCACCCATGTGATCCACCATGAGCGATTGCGGTTGTGCGCTCTCCGGGTGGAGGGACGCCATTGTTCGTGGACATAGACACGACGTCGGAGGAAGAGGAGGCACAGGAGACCATGGACGTCGCGAGCTCCGCGACCCAAGCCGCGCTACCACTGCCGTTCTCACCACGCCACCGCGGTGAGGAGGCCGACACGTCCATGTCCGGTGCCGTCGACACGGCAAACTCGGGCGAGGAAAAGTGGCACATGGGAAGCCGTTGCGACTTGGGTCCCAGGAAAGCCACTATTCTTCGCCTCCCACTGAAGCTTCACTTCTCGAGCCTCACGGCCGGCCGGTGAGGTTGCTCGATGTGGGGAAGACATGTTGTGGAAAACGAGCGCTGCTGCTACCGGCGATCATTTAGACTAGGTTTAAAAAGCCTAGTCCAGCTATAATTTAGTTGAAATACGTAAAACAATGTAATGAATTTGATACAGTTTAAATGAAAATCATCGGATTTGCATGAAATTCATTCATTTAGTTCATTTTTCTTTGAAATGTATGTGTGCATGATTGGATGGCGGCTTCCCGCATCTATGTTGCGTTTTGGTCCGAATGAGTCCGCGAGCAGATATCGTGTTCGTTTAAGGCTCAACGTTGAAGATGACTGAGGGAGTCCTGGACTAGGGGGTGTCCGGATAGCCGAACTATCATCATCGGTCGGACTCCAAGACTATGAAGATACAAGATTGAAGACTTCATCCCGTGTCCGGATGGGACTTTCCTTAGCGTGGAAGGCAAGCTTGGCGATACGGATATGTAGATCTCCTACCATTGTAACCGACTCTGTGTAACCCTAGCCCTCTCCGGTGTCTATATAAACTGGATGGCTTTAGTCCGTAGGACGAACAACAATCATACCATAGGCTAGCTTCTAGGGTTTAGCCTCCTTGATCTCGTGGTAGATCTACTCTTGTAACACACATCATCAATATTAATCAAGCAGGACGTAGGGTTTTACCTCCATCAAGAGGGCCCGAACCTGGGTAAAACATCGTGTCCCTTGTCTCCTCTTACCATCCGCCTAGACGCACAGTTCGGGACCCCCTACCCGAGATCCACCGGTTTTGACACCAACATTGGTGCTTTCATTGAGAGTTCCTCTGTGTCGTTACCGATAGGCTCGATGGCTTCTTTGATCATCATCAACGACGCAGTCCAGGGTGAGACCTTCCTCCCCGGACAGATCTTCATATTCGGCGGCTTTGCACTACGGGCCAATTCGCTTGGCCATCTGGAGCTGATCGAAAGCTACGCCCCTGGCCATCAGGTCAGATTTGGAAGTTTGAACTTCTCGGCTGACATCCGCGGGACTTGATCTTTGATGGATTCGAGCCACAGCCAAGTGCGCCGCACTGTCACGACAGGCATGATTTAGCTCTGCAGCCGGACAGTACCCTGGAGGTCGCACTCAAGCCCGCTCCGATCTTCAATTCGGAGCCGGCTGCGCAGATCGAGGACGGATGGCTAGACACCGCCTCGGGGGCTGCAACCTCTACGGTGATAGAGCCGAACACTGACCTTGTCCCTCATGAAGCTCGTGACTCCGAGGTGCCGGACTCCTTGACGGACTTCGAACCTCCCGCTCCCCCTCCAACCGAACCCGGTCGGGCGCCGATCATGGAGTTCACCGCTGCGAACATCTTACAATACTCACCTTTTGGCGACATCTTGAGTTCGCTAAAGTATCTCTCGTTATCAGGAGAGCCCTGGCCGGACTGCGGTCAGGACGGTTGGGATGCGGACGACGAAGAAATTCAAAGCCCACCCACCACCCACTTAGTAGCCACTGTCGACGATCTAACCGACAGGCTAGACTACGACTCCGAAGACATCGACGGTATGGAGGGCGATGCCGGAGACGACCAAGAACCAGCGCCTACCGGGCACTGGAAAGCCACCTCATCATATGACATATACATGGTGGATATCCCAAGGGATGGGAATGGCGAAGGAACAGCGGAGGATGACCCCTCCAAAAAACAGCCCAAGCGCCGGCATCAGCGGCGCCGCTCTAAATCCCGCCACAGCAAGAATGAAGATTCCGGCACTGGAGACAATACCACACCGGACAGTGCCGAAGACAACCCACTCCAGCAAGATTCAGCGCAGGAGGACGGAGACGCCAGCCCTCATGAGAGAGCGGCAGAAGAAGAGGTAGAGGATTATATGCCTCCCTCCGGAGACGAGGCAAGCCTCGACGATGACGAATTCGTCATGCCTGAGGATCCCGTCGAATAAGATCGTTTTAAACGCAGGCTTATGGACATGGCAAACAGCCTCAAGAAAAAGCAGCAACAGCTTAGAGCTGATAAAGATCTGCTAGCCGACAGATGGACTGAAGTCCTCGCGGCCGAAGAGCATGAGCTCGAACGCCCCTCCAAAAGTTACCCTAAACGCAAGCTGCTCCCCCGATTAGAGGAGGAGGCGTATGAACCTGCATCACCAGCAGACAATACGGCTGACCGACCACCCCGTGGTCGCGACAGAGAGGCCCCTAGGCCCTTCACTAGAACCGTACCCCGGCATCGCTCGAAAAGCACAAGGCCACAGGGGAACGCTCCGGACTTGCAAGATATATTGGAGGATAAGGCAAGACAATCAAGATCGATCTATGGATCGCGTGGGCGCCCCATGATACGTGACGACAACCGTCACGCCGGACAAAGTAAGCCCAGCTGGGCCGAACAAAATAGACAAAGCTCTTTTGAGCTCCGTCGTGATATCGCCCAGTACAGAGGCGCCGCACACCCACTATGCTTCACAGATGAAGTAATGGATCATCAAATCCCCGAAGGGTTTAAACCCGTGAACATTGAATCCTACGATGGCACAACAGACCCCACGGTTTGGATCGAAGACTATCTCCTTCACATCCACATGGCCCGCGGTGATGATCTTCACGCCATCAAATATCTCCCACTCAAGCTTAAAGGACCAGCCCGGCATTGGCTTAACAGCTTGCCAGCAGAATCAATCGAGAGTTGGGCAGACCTGGAAGCCGCATTCCTCGATAACTTCCAAGGCACGTATGTGCGACCACCAGACGCCGATGACCTAAGCCACATAATTCAGCAGCCAGACGAATCGGCCAGACAATTCTGGACACAGTTCTTAACCAACAAAAACCAAATCGTCGACTGTCCAGATGCGGAGGCCCTCGCGACCTTCAAGCATAACATCCGCGACGAGTGGCTTGCCCGGCACCTGGGACAGGAAAAGCCGAAATCCATGGCAGCCCTCACATCACTCATGACCCGCTTCTGCGCGGGTGAGGACAGCTGGCTAGCACGAAGCAACAACCTCAGCAAAAATTCTGGCAGTCCAGATATCAAGGACCGTAATGGCAGGTCGCGTCGCAACAAAAACAAATGCCGCATTAACAGCGATAATAGCGAAGATACGGCAGTCAATGCCAGATTCAGAGGCTCTAAACCCGGTCAGCGGAAAAAGCCATTCAAAAGAACTACTCCGGGTCTGTCCAATTTGGACCGAATACTCGACCGCTCGTGCCAGATACACGGCACCCCCGAAAAGCCAGCCAACCACACCAACAGGGACTGTTGGGTATTCAAGAATGCAGGCAAGTTAATTGCCGAAAACAATGACAAGGGGCTGCATAGCGATGACGAGGAAGAGACCCGACCGCCGAACAACAGAGGACAGAAGGGTTTCCCCCATAGGTGCGGACGGTGAACATGATATACGCAACGCACATACCCAAAAGGGAGCGGAAGCGTGCACTCAGGGATGTATACGCGATGGAGCCAGTTGCCCTGAAGTTCAATCCATGGTCCTCCTGCCCGATCACTTTTGACCGAAGGGACCACCCCACCAGCATCCGCCATGGCGGATTCGCCGCATTGGTTTTAGACCCAATCGTCGATGGATTTCACCTCACCAGAGTCCTGATGGATGGCGGCAGCAGCCTGAACCTGCTTTATCAGGATACAGTGTGCAAAATGGGCATAGACCCCTCAAGGATTAAACCTACCAAGACGACCTTTAAAGGTGTCATACCAGGTGTAGAAGCCAATTGTACAGGCTCAGTTACACTGGAAGTGGTCTTCGGATCCCCGGATAACTTCCGAAGCGAGGAGTTAATCTTCGACATAGTCCCGTTCCGCAGTGGCTATCATGCTCTGCTCGGACGTACCGCGTTCGCAAAGTTCAACGCGGTGCCGCACTACGCATACCTCAAGCTCAAGATGCCAGGCCCTCGAGGAGTCATCACGGTCAACGGAAATACTGAACGCTCCCTCCGAATGGAGGAACATACAGCGGCTCTCGCGGCAGAAGTACAGTGCAGCCTCTTAAGGCAACTCTTGAGTCCGGCCGTTAAGCGTCCGGACACGGCTAAACGCGCCCGGAGTAACATACAACAAGACCACCTGGCACGTTCCGAGCACGCGTAGCAGTGCGGCCCCAACCCCAGCCCCTGCAAAACGTCAAGACAGGTCCTTCGCATACACCATTACGCTCTGAAGATACCATGGGCATGGGGAGAGGGGCACGACCACGATAGGCCCAGAATGCGGCTCAACCACACCAGGGGCTCTCAAGTGTGTCATTCTTTTTTTTCCTTTTTATTTTTACCCACAGGACTCCGTTCGTCAGAGGCCCTATCCGGCAGCAGACCTGCCGAACTCACGATGCAACAGCCAGGGAAGGAGAAAGGCTACAACGAATATCCAGGTGGTCTCCATTACGAGCATTAAATCTGTTTTACGCACCATTCCGCAGCCTACCCCTGGAGGGGGACATGTTTAATAGTCCCACCCCTTGCTTATCGCACCATTTGTATCGTTCTGCATTTACAGCAGTTTTTCTTGAATAAGTAATGCAGCACCTTTTTTGCTCCCAATTGCATTTCTTTCTTATACATATGTTCATTTATGACATGTTGCATCCGTATATTTTGGTACGGCAATACACCAGGGGCTTATGTTTCCCGCATCATGGTGTGATAAGTCCGAACACTTTCACAAGTGCGGCACCCCAAACTTATAGCATTATATGCATCGGCTCTGAATCATGTCTTGGGTCAATAGTTGGGTTTGCCCGGCTCCCATGTTTTGGTACCTTACGTTCTGTTGTATCGGCTAAGGTAGCACTGGCAGAACCACTGCGATTGCGCCCCAGTTGAGCTGGGCGAGCGCCTCAGTGGAGAAAGCTAAAACTGACCGTCATGATGAGGCGAGAGCTGGTCGCTGTTCGAGAGGTTTTTTGCGAGTCCTTAAAGACTTATGCCGCTTAGAGCGAGGAGCCGGCTTTTGTCCGGCCCAGGCGTGGATAGCGCCCCAAATTCGGCCTTCCGAAGACTAGGGGCTTCGCCGAAATTTAAAATTATAGAATTCTATGGCTAAGTGAGAGTGTTCAAGCATTATAAGTCCGGTTGCCTTGTTCGTTGTGTTGAGCGCCTCCCTAGATGGACCCAAAAATGGGAACAAGAGTGCTCAAGTTTATCCCGAACACCCCAACACTCGTGGCATGGGGGCTGAAGCCGACGACTTGCCATCTCTCAGATTTGATAAACAGCCGCACAGAAGGTAATATTTTAAATTAACAAGCATTGCTTAGCGCATATGAACTAAGTTTTCAGCGCACGGGATAACAAAATGCGAGTCTACTCAAATATTACATCTTTGGAGCACTCACCCGCAATAGTGCGGGCACCCTTCAGGACACTCTTATAATACATCTCGGGCGTGCGGTGCTCCTTGCCCTGCGGTGGCGGGTCCGTCACAAGCTTCTGGGCATCCATCTTGCCCCAGTGCACCTTTGCGCAGGCAAGGGCCCGATGGGCACCTTCAATACAGGCGGAGTGCTTGATGACTTCAACCCACGGGCACGCATCCACCAGCCGCCGCATCGGACCGAAGTAGCTCCCAGGCATGGCCTCCTTAGGCCACAGCCGAACTATGAGGCCCTTCATGGCCTGTTCAGCCACCTTGTGGAGCTCGACCAGCTGCTTCAGCTGGTCGCTAAGGGGCACCGGATGTCCGGCCTCAGCATACTGAGACCAGAAGACCTTCTCCGTCGAGCTCCCCTCCTCGGCCCTGTAGAAAGCGGCAGCATCGGACACGCTGCGAGGCAGATCTGCGAATGCTCCTGGAGAGCTCCGAATTCGGGTAAGTGATGTGTAATTCACACCCACATGCTTACTTTGCATGAAAAACGCCTTACCCGCCGCTATTTTCTTCAACGCCTCGACTTCCTGGAGGGCCTTATAGGCTTCGGCCTTAGCGGCTTTGGCACTCTCAAGAGCCGTTGCAAGCTCAGACTCTCGAGTCTTCGAGTCACGCTCCAGGCTCTCATGTTTTCTCACGAGATCCTGGAGCTCTTGCTGTACCTCTGCCACCCGCGCCTCCTACTTCTCTCGCTCGGTGCGCTCCGCGGCCGCATTGCATTCGGCCGCAGCCACCGCCTCCTTCAGGGTAGCCACCTCGTCAGTGGCCCCTGCAATACCACGTTATCCTTGTCATTCTTCTTGCAACCAAAATCCTTTTCTATAAGGTACAATTTTAATAAGGTGTTACTCACCTTCCTTGTCCTCGAGCTGCTTCTTGGCACGGCCGAGCTCGTTCTCGGACCGCTCGAGGCTTTGCTTCACAGCATTGACCTCCGCAGTTAATGCGGCAGAGGTCAGCAGCGCAGCCTGGAATCCCATATTGACATATTTTTTATGACTCCTGCGTATATCTTTTAAGATCCTCAGTTCGGCTTTTCTTTCCGAACACCGAACTGAGCATCAGGGGCTACTGTCTATGTGGTACTATTTTAATATATCAAAATTCTTACCTCAAAGCCTGTTAGAAGGCTGCTGCAGGCTTCGGTCAGCCCGCTCTTGGCGAGCTGAACCTTTTGAATCACCGCACTCATAACAGTGCGGTGTTCCTCTTTGATGGAGGCGCCATTGAGCGCCTCCAGCAAGCTATCCGGCGCCTCCGGTTGGACGGAGGCTGCCGGCGTCGCGGTCTTGCCCTTCTTACGAAGGGGCTGCCCGCCGGACTCCGAAGCCACTATGGGTTCCGGGGCCGAGTCCAGTGCAAAGTCCGGGAGGTTGTCCTGCGACACCTTCGGGGCCTCCTCCTCCTGGTGGGTCCCATCCCGGGATCCCACCTTAGCATCGTCCGCATCACGGGGGGTGGAGGCGGTCGGAAGAGAATCCATATCTGACGCCCCCAAGGACCCGCTCGACGAAGCGGGAAGATCATCCTTGGGCGGACTGCAGGCTTGTATGCGGCATTAGAAAGACATTACGTGGCGAAAGGAAAAACCATGAAGTTATTCGGGAATCCGGATACTTACGATCTCGCCAGGGGCTTGGCCCTTGGAGGCCAGTCCTCGTCATTGTCACTGGCGTTGGCAGAGCAGTCCGGGGAAAGAGCTTTTCCCTTCTTGGATCCTTCGGCCTCCCTCGTTGGGGAGGCCTTCCTTTTCCTCCCTCCCCCCACTGGGGAGAGGCTTTCTTCTTCTCCTCCTCACCTTTGTGAGAGGAGTCAGCCTCGGAGTTGTCATCCGATAACACCTGAAAACGGAAACTCTTCCGAGTGCCCGTGGCCTTCTTCTTGGCCTTCTTCTCCGGCACCACGTGGGGTGCCGGAGCCAGCAGCCCCGTTAGGCGGGCGTCCGCTGGGTCCTTTGGTAATGGGGCCGGATAGATAGTCTGTTCGGCCTTCTTCAACCAACCCTGTCAAAGAAAAGGGAGTTTAGATCCCGCATAGAGTCAAACTATGGAAAACAAACGTCCCGTAAAGGACAAAATCACTTACCTCGTCAGCCGGACGCTGCGAGCTGAACCCGCGATCTTCGGTAGTGGATGCGGGAGCCTCGGCGCCCTTGAACAGCACCTTCCAGACATCTTCGTACGTAGTGTCGAAGAGCCCGCTCAAAGTCTAGTGCTGCGCCGGATCGAACTCCCACATGTTGAAGCCCCGTCGTTGGCACGGGAGAATCTGGCGAATGAGCATGACCTGGACTACGTTGACGAGCTTGAGCTTCTTGTCCACTAGCTTTTGGATACAGGCTTGGAGTCCGGTCAGCTCCTCCGAATCACCCCAAGTCCGTCCGCTCTCTTTCCAGGAGGTGAGCCGTGTGGGGATGCCAGATCTGAATTCGAGGGCCGCTGCCCATTCAGGGTCACGCGGCTCGGTGATGTAGAACCACCCCGATTGCCACCCCTTAATGGTTTCCACGAAAGTGCCCTCAAGCCAAGTAACGTTGGACATCCTGCCCACCATGGCGCCTCCGCACTCCGCTTGGCTGCCCTTCACAACCTTCGGCTTGACACTGAAGGTCTTGAGCCACAAGCCGAAGTGGGGTTGGATGCAGAGGAAGGCCTCACACACGACGATAAACGCCGAGATGTTGAGGATGAAATTCGGGGCCAGATCATGGAAATCCAGGCCATAGTAGAACATGAGCCCCCGGACAAAGGGATGGAGTGGGAAGCCCAGTCCGCGGAGGAAATGGGTGAGAAATACTACCCTCTCATGGGGCCTGGGGGTGGGGATGAGGTCTCCCTCGTCGGGGAGCCGATGTGCGATGTTGCTGGATAAATATCCGGCGTTATGCAGCTTCTGGATGTGCCCCTCCGTGACGGAGGAGGCCATCCACTTGCCTCCCGCTCCGGACATAGTTGGAGAAGGTTGAGGTGAGATGTGCGGACTTGGGCGCTGGAGCTCGAGTTCGCGGAGATGGATAAGCCAAGGAGGAAGAAGGCGCAGGTAAAAGGGTTGGATCTTTATCCCCTTATATGGGCGGACACAAACATGCGTCCCCACCGGCCTGATAAAACTCGCTTATCCCCCAAGCGCCGCAATCAATGGCGCGGTTGGGTTACCCACGTCCGTATTGATGGGAATCCCGGAATAAGGGGAACACGATCTCTGCTTCGACAAGACGTGCCAAGGAAACCGCTTCGCTAAATGCGCTGAGGTGGTACAATAAAAACAATTCGAGTAAAGGCTTGGTAGTGGTGTGACGTCACGCCACGAAATACGTCAGCAGATTGAACTTGTGTAAATTCTCTCTACGGTGGTATGTGGAAATTATTTTGCAGAGCCGGACACAAACCTGGTGTTCACAATCTTCTATAAATTATTCGGAGGAGGAACCCGCCTTGCAATGCCAAAGACAATATGTGCGCCAGACTCGTCGTCATTGAAGCCTGGTTCAGGGGCTACTGAGGGAGTCCTGGACTAGGGGGTGTCCGGATAGCCGAACTATCATCATCGGTCGGACTCCAAGACTATGAAGATACAAGATTGAAGACTTCGCCCCGTGTCCGGATGGGACTTTCCTTGGCGTGGAAGGCAAGCTTGGCGATACGGATATGTAGATCTCCTACCATTGTAACCGACTCTGTGTAACCCTAGCCCTCTCCGGTGTCTATATAAATCGGATGGCTTTAGTCCGTAGGATGAACAACAATCATACCATAGGCTAGCTTCTAGGGTTTAGCCTCCTTGATCTCGTGGTAGATCTACTCTTGTAACACACATCATCAATATTAATCAAGCATGACGTAGGGTTTTACCTCCATCAAGAGGGCCCGAACCTGGGTAAAACATCGTGTCCCTTGTCTCCTCTTACCATCCGCCTAGACGCACAGTTCGGGACCCCCTACCCGAGATCCGCCAGTTTTGACACCGACAATGACCTAAGCAGAAAAAATTGTAAACCATCTGATAACCCACAAGTGTAGGGGATCGCAACAGCTTTCGAGGATAAAGTATTCAACCCAAATTTATTGATTCGACACAAGGGGAGCCAAAGAATATTCTTGAGTATTAGCAGTTGAGTTGTCAATTCAACCACACCTGGATAATTTAGTATCTACAGCAAAGTGTTTAGTAGCAAAAGTGGTATGATAATAAAGGTAACGGTAGTGAAAGTAAAGATAAATGTTTTGGGGTTTTTTAGTAGTTGTAACAGTAGCAACTGAAAAGTAAATAAGCGAAGAACAATATGCGAAAAGCTCGTAGGCAATGGATCAGCGATGGATAATTATGCCGGATGCGATTCCTCATGCAATAGTTATAACATAGAGTGATATAGAACTAGCTCTAATTCATCAATGTAATGTAGGCATGTATTCCGTAAACAGTCATACGTGCTTATGGAAAAGAACTTGTATGACGTCTTTTGTCCTACCCTCCTGTAGCAGCGGGGTCCTAGCGGAAACTAAGGGATATTAAGGCCTCCTTTTAATAGAGAACCGGACCAAAGCATTAACACATAGTGAATACATGAACTCCTCAAACTACGGTCATCACCGAGAAGTATCCCGATTATTGTCACTTCGGGGTTGTCGGATCATAACACATAATAGGTGACTATAGACTTGCAAGATAGGATCAAGAACACACATATATTCATGAAAACATAATAGGTTCAGATCTGAAATCATGGCACGTGGGCCCTAGTGACAAGCATTAAGCATAGCAAAGTCATAGCAGCATCAATCTCAGAACATAGTGGATACTAGGGATCAAACCCTAACAAAAATAACTTGATTACATGGTAAATCTCATCCAACCCATCACCGTCCAGCAAGCCTACAATGGAATTACTCAAGTACGGCGGTGAGCATCATGAAATTGGTGATGGAGGATGGTTGATGATGACGACGGCGACGAATCCCCCTCTCCGGAGCCCCGAACGGACTCCAGATTAGCCCTCCCGAGAGAGATTAGGGCTTGGCGGCGGCTATGTGTCGTAAAACGCGATGAAACTTTCTCTCTGATTTTTTTCTCCCCGAGACGGAATATATGGAGTTGGGGTTGAGGTCGGAGGAGGTCCAGGGGGACCACGAGATAGAAGGCCGTGCCCTGGGGGGGAGCCTTGTCTCGTGGACAGGTTGTAGGCCCCCTGGCATTAATTCTTTCACCAAAAATTCTTATTAATTCCAAAAAGTGCCTCCGTGGATTTCCAGGACATTCCGAGAACTTTTCTTTTCTACACATAAAACAACATCATGGTAGTTCTGCTGAAAACAGCGCCAGTCCGGGTTAGTTTCATTCAAATCATGCAAGTTAGAGTCCAAAACAAGGGCAAAAGTGTTTGGAAAAGTAGATACGTTGGAGACGTATCAACTCCCCCAAGCTTAAACCTTTGCTTGTCCTCAATCAATTCAGTTGATAAACTGAAAGTGATAAAGAAAAACTTTTACAAACTTTGTTTGCTCTTGTTGTTGTGACATGAAAAGCCAGCATTCAAGTTTCAGCAAATATTATGAACTAACCATACTCACAATAACTCATAGGTCTCATAATTACTCACATCAATAGCATAATCAGCTAGCGAGCCATAATAATAAAACTCGGATGACAACACTTTCTCAAAATAATCATAACATGATATAACAAAATGGTATCTCGCTAGCCCTTTCTGAGACCGCAAAACATAAATGCAGAGCACCTTTAAAGATCAAGGACTGGCTAAACATTGTAATTCATGGTAAAAGAGATCCAGTCAAGTCATACCCAATATAAACCAGTAATAATGAATGCAAATGACAGTGTGCTCTCTAGCGGGTGCTTTTAATAAGAAGGGTGATGACTCAACATAAAAGTAAATAGATAGGCCCTTCGCAGAGGGAAGCAGGGATTTGTAGAGGTGCTAGAGCTCGATTTTAAAATAGAGATTGAATAACATTTTGGGCGGCATACTTTTGCTGTCAACGCAACAACTATGAGATGGCTGTATCTTCCATACTACATGCATTATAGGCAGTTCCCAAACAGAATGGTAAAGGTTTATACTCCCCCAACCACCAACAAGCATCAATCCATGGCTTGCTCAAAACAACGAGTGCCTCCAACATACAACAGCCCTGGGGGAGTTTTGCTTAAATATTTTGATTTGCTTTGATCTTTTTGGATCATGGGACTGGGCATCCTGGTTACCAGCCCTTTCTCGTGAATGAGGAGCGGAGTCCACTCCTCGTGAGAATAGCCCACCTAGCATGGAAGATATAGGTAGCCCTAGTTGTAACATGAGCTGCTCAAGCATACAAAACAGAATTTCATTTGAAGGTTTGGAGTTTGGCACATACAAATTTACTTGGAACGAGAGGTAAATACCGCATATAGGTAGGTATAGTGGACTCATATGGAACAACTTTGGGGTTTAAGGAATTTGGATGCACAAGCAGTATTCCCGCTTAGTACAGGTGAAGGCTAGCAAGAGACTGGGAAGCGACCAACTGAGAGAGCGACAACAGTCGTAAGCATGCATTAAAATTAATTCACACTGAGTACAAGCATGAGTAGGATATAATCCACCACGAACATAAATATCGTGAAGGCTATGTTGATTTGATTCAATTACGTGCGTGAACATGTGCCAAGTTGAGTCAGTCAATTCATTCAAAGAAGGATACCATCCCATCATACCACATCATAATCATTCTAATAGCATGTCGGCATGCAAGGTAAACCATTATAACTCATAGCTAATCAAGCATGGCACAAGTAACTATAATCTCTAAATGTCATTGCAAATATTTTTACTTCATAATAGCTGACTCAGGAACGATGAACTCATCATATTTACAAAAACAAGAGAGGTCGAGTTCATACCAGCTTTTCTCATCCCAATAAGTCCACAATATATCGTCATTATTGCCTTTCACTTGCACGACCGAACGATGTGTATAATAATAAGAGTGCACGTGCATTGGACTAAGCTGGAATCTGCAAGCATTCAACTCAAGAGAGAAGACAAGTAATATGGGCTCTAATTTAAATAAACAATCATGCATATAAGAGCCACTAAGCATTTTCAATATGGTCTTCTCGACCCCCAAAGGAAAGAAAAGAAAATAAAATTGTTTACACGGGAAAGCTCCCAACAAGTAAAAGAAGAACGAGAAATCTTTTTGGGTTTTCATTTTAATTCCTACTACAGGCAAGGAAATTAAACTAACTATTTTTTTTTGGTTTTTCTCAAGGTTTATCAAACACACAAGAAGAAAACTAGAAAAAAGAAATTTAAACTAGCATGGATAATACAATGAAAGAGTATGAGCACCGACGACTAGTGTGTGAACATGAATGTAAAGTCGGTGAGAAATACGTACTCCCCCAAGCTTAGGCTTTTGGCCTAAGTTGGTTTAATACCAAGGACCGCCGCTACTCTCCCGGGTGTACTGGGAGGTGTAATCAGGATACCACTGGCTGGTCATCTCCGGATCCCACTGGACAGATGATGCACGATAAGGGTCCAGCTCAGGTTCCGGTTCTAGAGTAAAAGCTTGATCTCGATGATTGTTCACCGCCTCCGGTGTGACAAGAAAATTTTCTGCAAGCAAATCAAACAACAAAGGCGCGGGCAAAATAATAATCTCAATGTGTTTCTTGTTAAATCTAAGTTTATATAAAAGCATCTTTTCTTCGTTGTCAACAATAAACTTGTGTGCTACCATGCCCTTGTAGTCTAAGATGTGAGGAGGCAATTTTATCTCATCCTCCTCATGGTGCCTAATGGGTATCTGAAAGTGTTCAGCAAGACGTGCAACATAGATACCTCCAAATATGGGGCCTTTTGTACGATTCAGGGCTAGCCGTTTAGCAACGACGGCACCCATATTAAAAGTATTGTCTCCCAGCAAAGCATGTTGAAGAATAATAATATCTGGAACGCTCAAATTTCCACTATTTCCATGACCAATCAAGCATCTACTAGCAAATATGGCAAAGTAGCGTAAAACAGGAAAGTGTATGCTAGAGACCTTCGCCTCGGAGCCCTTCTTTGGTTCCTCTACAGCAATAGTATTAACAAAGCCACCCACATCTTCACGATGGGGTTCATCTAATTCTCCCTCATAAGGTATCCTACATACCGCGCAAAAATGATGTAAAGACATTTCTTTGAATTTATCATATAAATGAAATGATACTGCAGGCGGTGATTTCTTAGGATAATAATAAAAGTTTTGTACGAAAGTATTGGTAAGTAAGAGATACTGATCGATTCGGTCGTTGATGAAACCGGTGAGGCCTGCAGTCTCGATTAAAGCATAAAAGTCTTCATGAATTCCGGCTTCTTTCAAGAAATCCTCGCATGGCCATTCACATGACTGTACTTCCGCTAAGCGAGGAAGATTATACTTGGCTTTTTCCTTCTCTTTGGCTTGTTTTTCCTCAGAGCTTTGGCTAGAAGAGCCTTTAAAGAGCCTCCTTAACATTTTCTGAAAAATTCTGAAATTTTAGCAACTTCAAAATAGAAGTGGATAAAACTAAACAAGATTGATAGCAACTACTCCTACAAGTGCCTAGAGCCTATATCATGCATTGGAATTGCTTGGGACCTCAAAATTTTAACATGCAAGCTCAAGAACATGGTCACCTAAGCAGCAAAAATTTGCAATGAATAAAGCACTAGAACAAAAACTAATTGGACCAATGGAGGAGTCACATACCAAGCAACAATCTCCCAAAGCAGTTTTGTGAATGGAGCTTTGAGCTAGGAGATCAAAAATCGTAGCAAAACGAGCTAGAACTCGTGCTTGAGCTGGATGGGGATTTTTTTGGGTAGAAGATGAAGTGTGTGGGTGCTGGCATAAGTGGAGGGTAGCCACCAGGGGCCCATGAGACAGGGGGGCGCGCCCTACAGGGGGGCACACCCTCCTCTCTCGTGGCCTGGTGCTTGCCCCTCCTACAGTGTTTTCAGTGACTAAAATCCTCAAATATTCCATAAAAATCATACTAAATTTGCAAGGCATTTGGAGCACTTTTATTTTCGGACTATTTTTTAATGCACGGATAATTCAGAAAACAGACGGATAATACTATTTTTGCTTTATTTACTCTAAATAACAGAAAGTAAAAGGAGGGTACAGAAGGTTGTGCCTTCTAGTTTCATCCATCTCGTGATCATCAAAATGAACCTACTAACAAGGTTGATCAAGTCTTGTTAACAAACTCATTCCAAATAACATGGAACCGGAGAAATTTTGAATAACACTAAGTTACCTCAACAGGGATATGAAAATCCCCAACAATAAGAATATCATACTTTTTCTTGACGGTAGGGAGAGGAAATTCAAAACCTCCAAAAATGATAGTTGGAACTTTTTCAATAGAATTGATGCTATGAACTTGAGATTGTTTCCTCGGAAAGTGTACCGTATGCTCATTACCATTAACATGAAATGTGACATTGCCTTTGTTGCAATCAATAACAGCTCCTGCAGTATTTAAAAAGGGTCTACCAAGAATAATAGACATACTATCGTCCTCAGGGATATCAAGAATAACGAAGTCGGTTAAGATAGTAACATTCGCAACAACAACAGGTACGTCCTCACAAATGCCGACAAGTATAGCAGTTGATTTGTCAGCCATTTGCAAAGATATTTTAGTAGGTGTCAACTCATTCAATTCAAGTCTATGATATAAAGAGAGAGGCATAACACTAACACCGGCTCCAAGATCACATAAAGCAGTTCTGACATAATTTCTTTTAATGGAGCATGGTATAGTTGGAACACCCAGATCTCCAAGTTTCTTTGGTATTCCACCCTTAAAAGTGTAATTAGCAAGCATGGTGGAAATTTCAGCTTCCGGTATCTTTCTTTTATTTGTGATGATATCCTTCATATACTTAGCATAAGGATTTACTTTAAGCATATCAGTTAAGCGCATATGTAAGAAAATAGGTCTAATCATTTTAGCAAAGCGCTCAAAATCCTCATCATCCTTTGACTTGGATGGTTTAGGAGGAAAGGGCATGGGTTTCTGAACCCATGGTTCTCTTTCTTTACCGTGCTTCCTAGCAACAAAATCTCTCTTATCATAACATTGATTCTTTGATTGTGGGTTATCAAGATCAACAACAGGTTCAATATATACATCATTATCATTGCTGGGTTGAGCATCAACATGAATATTATCATAAACATTATCGCTAGGTTCATGTTCATCACCTGATTGTGATTCAGCATCAAAAATAGAAATATCATTGGGATTCTCATGTGTGTCTACAGTAGGTTCACTAGAAGCATGCAACGTTCTGTCATTTTTCTTTTTCTTCTTATTAGAAGAACTAGGTGCCTCTAAATTATTTCTCTGAGAATCTTGCTCGATTCTCTTAGGGTGGCCTTCAGTATACAAAGGTTCTTGAGTCTTTCTACCAGTTCTAGTAGCCACTCTAACGGCAAAGTCATTTTTATTATTCAATTCATCAAGCAAATCATTTTGAGCTTTGAGTACTTGCTCAGCTTGAGTAGTAACCATAGAAGCATATTTGTTAACGCGGTGAAGTTCATCTTTAACTCTAGCCAGATTATCACCTACGCGTCCTATATCGAAAGCATTATTCTTTAACTCTCTACCAACATAAGCATTAAAACTTTCTTGTCTAGCCATAAAGTCATCAAATTCATCTAAGCATGGGCTACGAAATTTAGTAGAGGGTATTTCAACTTTATCATATCTATAGAGAGAATTTACCTTTACTATCTGTGTCGGGTTATCAAGACAATGTGGTTCTTCAGGCGGTAAATTAAGACCATGTATTTCTTCAATAGGTGGTAAATTATTAACATCTTCAGCTTTAATACCTTTTTCTTTCATTAACTTCTTTGCCTCTTGCATATCTTCAGGACTGAGAAATAAAACACCTCTCTTCCTCGGAGTGGGTTTAGGAATAGGCTCAGGAGTTGGCTCAATTGGTTCAGGAATTACTTCAGGAACTGGCTCGGGAAGAGTCCAATTATTTTCATTAGTCAACATATTATTTCAGCTTCATCGACTGTTCTTTCCCTGAAAACACAACTAGCACAACTATCCAAGTAGTCCTTGGAAGCATCGATTAGTCCATTATAAAAGATATCAAGTATTTCATTTTTCTTAAGAGGATGATCGGGCAAATCATTAAGTAACCGGAGAAGCCTCCCCCAAGCTTGTGGGAGACTCTCTTCTTTGATTTGCACAAAATTATATATTTCCCGCAAAGCAGCTTATTTCTTATGAGCAGGGAAATATTTAGCAGAGAAGTAATAAATCATATCCTGGGGACTACGCACACAACCAGGAGCAAGAGAATTATACCAAGTCTTAGCATCACCCTTTAATGAGAACGGCAATATCTTAAGGATATATAAATAGCGAGACTTCTCATCATGAGTAAATAGGGTGGCTATATCATTCAACTTGGTAAGATGTGCCACAACAGTTTCAGATTCAAGGCCATAAAAAGGATCAGATTCAACTAAAGTAATAATCTCAGGATCAACAGAGAATTCATAATCCTTATCAGTAACACAGATAGGTGAAGTAGCAAAAGCAGGATCGGGTTTCATTCTAGCATTAAGAGACTGCTGCTTCCATTTAGCTAATAATTTCTGAAGATCATTTCTATCATTGCAACCAAGAATTTCCATAGCAGCTGCTTCATTCATAACATAACCCTTAGGAACAACAAGTAATACGTAATCATTGGGGGAACGTTCATCATCACTATCATCAATAATAGGTTCTTCAATATTTTCATTCCCCCTAACTCTAGCAAGTTGTTCATCTAGAAATTCACCTAATGGCAAAGTAGTATCACGCACAAAAGTAGTTTCATCATGCATAGCAGAAGTGACATCATCAATAACATGCGACATATCAGAATTCATAGCAGTAGCAGGTTTAGGTGTCGCAAGCCTACTAATAATGCATGGAGAATCTAGTGCGGAGCTAGATGGCAGTTCCTTACCTCCCCTCGTAGTTGAGGGCAAAATCTTGGTCTTAGCGTCTTTCAAGTTCTTCATAGTGATCAACAGATATAAATCCCAAGTGACTCAGAGAATAGAGCTATGCTACCTGGCAACGGCGCCAGAAATTAGTCTTGATAGCCCACAAGTGTAGGGGATCGCAACAGCTTTCGAGGGTAAAGTATTCAACCCAAATTTATTGATTCAACACAAGGGGAGCCAAAGAATATTCTTGAGTATTAGCAGTTGAGTTGTCAATTCAACCACACTTGGATAACTTAGTATCTGCAGCAAAGTGTTTAGTAGCAAAAGTGGTATGATAATAAAGGTAAAGGTAGCGGAAGTAAAGATAAATGTTTTTGGGTTTTTGTAGTAGTTGTAACAGTAGCAACGGAAAAGTAAATAAGCAAAGAACAATATGAGAAAAGCTCGTAGGCAATGGATCAGCGATGGATAATTATGCCGGATGCGACATGGTAAATCTCATCCAACCCATCACCGTCCAGCAAGCCTACGATGGAATTACTCATGCACGGCGGTGAGCATCATGAAATTGGTGATGGAGGATGGTTGATGATGACGACAGCGACGATTCCCCCTCTCCGGAGCCCTGAACGGACTCCAGATCAGCCCTCTCGAGAGAGATTAGGGCTTGGCGGCAGCTCCGTGTCGTAAAACACGATGAAACTTTCTCTTTGATTTTTTTCCTCGAGACGGAATATATGGAGTTGGAGTTGAGGTCGGAGGAGGTCCAAGGGGGCCACGAGATAGGAGGCCGCGCCCTTGGGGGGCGCCCCCCTGTCTCGTGGACAGGCTGTGGGCCCCCTGGCATTAATTCTTTCGCCAAAAATTCTTATTAATTCCAAAAGGTGCCTCCGTGGATTTCTAGGACATTTCGAGAACTTTTCTTTTCTACACATAAAACAACATCATGGTAGTTCTGCTGAAAACAGCGTCAGTCCGGGTTAGTTTCATTCAAATCATGCAAGTTAGAGTCCAAAACAAGGGAAAAAGTGTTTGGAAAAGTAGATACGTTGGAGACGTATCACCATCCAGTTCTCGTGGTGTGAAATCTACGCGTTGCGGTCCCTGGGGCAGAGTCTGCGATAAGGAAGAGGCGCACAACTGCAATCACTCGTGGTGGATCACATGGGTGGTATGTTAGGACTTGAGCAGCGCGTGCATCTCATCCAGGAAGCTCGGACCGTCCGCCACCATGGCCATGACAGCGTTGTCATTCGCCTAGTTGCCGGTGATTTTTTCCTCCGCATGTTGGTGCTCGTCAAGGAGCTAGAGGTTGTACCTTTGGACCTCCCGCGCCTGCGGGAACACCGCCTCCTGCTCTTCCGCTATCATGTCGATGAAGTGCTCCGTACCTACTCCAAGGTGATGTTGGTATGGACCAGCGAGGGCGATGGTGCCGGTTCATCATCGTCCATCTCGCCCGTCATCTCGTCGGCATCGCTGTCCTCCGGAGAGCTCGCCGGCTAGCCATCCTGTATTTAGCTGGCTCAGTGGGCCTATCATCCAACTGCAATGCCAGATAACTCATGTTTCTGTTCAATGGAGAGGTTCTCCTATAGTGCTTTTGAGCTCGAGGTCATGACAGGTGTGGTGCATAGAGGAGATTGGAAGCGGCGATGTGATGTGGCTCTTGCCAGGTCTGGCCACATATAAATAGCGGGCGCTGGCCAAGCGGCGGGTTGTTTAATGTTAGAAGGCGAGCTGAAGATTTGCGTTTAAATGCGGGTGCACGAGTGGGTTTCTTGGAAACCACGCTTTTTTAATGCCGACAAGCGGATAGAGTGGTGGTGTTTGCATGCGGGGAGAATACGCGTACACCGGGATGCGGCGCTCTTGGCTAACGTGCCACTTCAATGTCAATTCTAGTGAGAGGTTGTGTCCACTCTGGGCCAGCATGAATGCGACACTGGCCTTTGGAGCAGCAACTGTCCGGCATGAATGTGCGACCATTATGTCACGCGAGAAAGGGCATGGGCGAGGGAGAGGATTTTGGGTGGGTCATGGGTGTCCATTGCATACGTGACGGTCCGAACGACCACAAAGCCCCCATGGTTTGCCTCCGATTTGCAGGAAATGGATGTTTGAATCATTCCGCAGACCGATAGGGTACTAAGATGGATGGAAAAGCGCTTTTGCAGTCCAGATAGATGCAGGCGGTTTGAGGGTCCGTATTGGAGATGCCCTTTGCAACTAGGCCTCCTGGCTAGATGTGTCTCCCTTAGATAGTAGCCCATCTGCATTCCTCATTTCCAGAAGAAAGTATCATGAAGTTGTGCGCAATTTCTCTGAAATATGTTCCCGGTAGCAACCTGAGAGTTAATTTCATCCATAAAACAAGCAAAAGTGCGGTTAACTCATTCTTTGGAGCGGGAAGTTATGAACGCACATGAACTTCAAAGTAAGAGAACCCCCCCTCCCCCGAGTCCCTCCCGCGAGCGATTGGGGCAAGCCTAGGGCATCGTCGCTCCTCTCTCCCCTCCTGACCTTCCTCCCCCGCCACCGCTCCTCTCTCCCCTCCTGGCCTCCCTCCCCTTGCTGCTGCAATGTGTTGTTGGGTAAATCCCCGACGGCGTGGGTGACGGCGGGGCTCTCCTTCCTGTGGCTCGAGTGAAGGACGACACAGGATAGAACAACAGGCGGGGGCGTTGGGAAGTTGCGGGGCCTAGCGGTGGAGTGGCAATACTACATTGCAGTGGTGCTCGGGGGACCTGGCATTGTTTGGTGGTTGTGGTGTGGCACCTTCCTCTAGCAGTGATACACGGGACAACCTGATGTCTACTATGCAACTTTATTCTTGTAGACTCGTGTTGGGCCTCCAAGCGCAGAGTTTTGTAGGACAATAGATGTGGATAACCTAAGGTTTATCAATCCATGGGAGGTGTAGGATGAAGATGGTCTCTCTCAAACAACCCTGCAACCAAATAATAAAAAGTCTCTTATGTCCCCAACACACCAAATACAATTGTAAATTGTATAGGTGCACTAGTTCAACGAAGAGATGGTAATAAAAGTTTAGTAATGATAGTAGATATTGATTTTTGTAGTAGGAACAATAAAAACAGCAAGGTAGCAATTGATAATACGAAGCACAAACAGTATTGCAATGCTTTAAAATGAGGCCTAGGGTCCGTACTTTCGCTAGTGCAATCTCTCAACAGTGCAAATATAATTGTATCATATAACCATCCCTCAAAGTGCAACAAAGAATCACTCCAAAGTTCTTATCTACCGGAGAACATAAGAATAAATTGTTTGTAGGGTACGAAACCACCTCGAAGCTATTCTTTCCGATCGATCTATCCAAGATTTCATACTAAAATAACACCAAATAATTTCAGATTCATAATACTCAATCCAACACAAAGAACCTTAAAGAGTGCCCAAGATTTCTACCGGAGAAACAAAGACAAGAAGTGCATCAACCCCTATGCGTAGATTACCCCAATGTCACCTTAGGAATCCGCGAGCTGAGTGCCAAAACATATATCAAGTGAATCAATATGATACCCCATTGTCACCACGAGTACTCATATGCAAGACATATATCAAGTGCTCTCAAATCCAAGTATTCAATCCGATAAAAAGAAATCTCAAAGGGAAAACTCAATTCATCACAAGATAGAGAAGGTAAAACACCATATAATCTGACTATATTAACAAAGCCCGCAATACATCAAGATCATGACATCTCAAGAACACGAGAGAGAGAGAGAGAGAGAGAGAGAGAGAGAGAGATTGATTAAACACATAGCTACTGGTACAAACCCTCAGCCCCAAGGGTGGACTACTCCCTCCTCATCATGGTAGCCGCCGGGATGATGAAGACGGCCACCGGTGATGATCTTCCCCTCCGACAGGGTGCCGGAACAGTGTCTAGATAGGTTTTCATGGATACAGAGGTTTGCAGCGGCGGAACTTCTGATCAAGGGTTCTCCCGAAGGGTTTTGGAATATTTGACGATTTATAGGGCGAAGAGGGGGTGTGGGAGGCCACCGAGGTGGGCACAACCCACCTGGGCATGCCTGGGGGCCCAGGCGCGCCCTGGTGGGTTGTGCCTCCCTCAGGGCACCCCCGCCCTAGGTGCTACTCTGGCCCACTGTATGTCTTCTATTCCATAAAAAATCCACAAAAAGTTTCACGGTGTTTGGACTCCATTTGGTATTGATTTCCTGCAATGTAAAAAACAAGCAGAAAACAGCAGCTGGCACTGGGCACTGGGTCAATAGGTTAGTCCCAAAAAATGATATAAAGTTGCTATAAAATGATTGTAAGACATCCAAGAATGATAATATAACAGCATGAATACTTCATAAATTATAGATACATTGGAGACGTATCAGCATCCCCAAGCTTAATTCCTACTCGTCCTCGAGTACGTAAATGATAAAAGAAATAATTTATGAAGTGTGAATGCTAGCAAAGTGCACAAGTTTGATCAATGACAATTTCAATCACTTTTCCTAGCATCATAACAACAATTCTTTCCTATAAAACTTCTCATGTTAAAGTAGCAACCAATTGACATGCTAAGGTTCATACAATGAATTCTCTTGAAACTCAACAACCTATGTTCTCAGTCACCAAGCAATTATAATTCAACTTATTCAACAGAGTTTAAGTAAGATCTCCACATACTCAACCATCATATAGTCTTCTATGATTGCTAGCACTAACGACATACACATGAGCAAAACGCTTCAACTGGACACATAGAAAGATAGGGGCTTATAATTTCGCCTCCTAACGTATTCACCTCAAGGGTGATGTCAACAATAATAACTCATGCTACCCATATCCAACTGGATATATATGCATAGATCTTTCCTCACCACATGATGCTTGCTAAAATAGAAAAATAAAAAGGAATAGAGAGAAAAACTTTGACTCTTGCATGAAAGTAAATACATAAAAGTAAAAGGTAGGCCCTTCGCAGAGGGAAGAAGAGGTTGCCATGTGCTTTCTGTTTGTATGCTCAATCCATTAGTGCAAAATAACATCAGGTTATATTGCCCCTTATAATAGCAACCTTTATTATGCAGTCTGTCGCTTTTATTCTTTGCCATCACAAGTTCGTACAACGCTCAATTTTCTCTTACACTAAATGATCTAACACTTTTTAGAAGCAATTTTTATTGCCTTAGTGCACCGATGACAACTTACTTGAAGGATCTTACTCAATCCTTAGGTGGTGAACTCTTGAGAATAAGATTTGGGTTTAAGGGTTTTTGGATGCACGAGTAGTATCTCTACTTGGTGCGGAATTTTTCGCTAGCAAAGATGAGGGGCAAGCACCACATGTTGAAGGATCTATGACAATATAAATTCTGTGTGAATATGAACAAACATAAATCATTACATTGTCTTCCTTGTCCAACGTCAACAATTTTGGCATATAATATTTTGATGGGGGCTCACAATCAGAAAAGATTTCCAACATAGTGTATTTGCATGTCAAAGTTCTCTTCCTTCTACTAATCATTCATGAATTGCTTGTATCACCAATATTGTGATTGTCAAGCTTCAAAAGATTTCACTTTCTAAACCCAATGTGAAGCTACCACTAGGCATGATATGAACATAGAATTTCAACTTCATGATATTCAGTTCATTCAACAATTTACTCTTAAGATATAAGTGAAGCACAAGAGTAATTGACAAGCTACTCCAAAAAGATATAAGTGAAGATCAAGCGAATAGTTAAGCAAATGGGTAGCCAATTGCTGATTCTCTCTTATTTAAAAACTTTCAAATCTAAGTATTTTATATAAACAGCAAGCAAAACAAAGTAAAATTACATTCCAAGCATAGCATAACTCATGTGAAGAAACAGATACTAACCGATAATTGTTGAAGAAGAAAGGTGGGATGCCTACCGGGGCATCCCCAAGCTTAGATGCTTGAGACTTCTTGGAATATTAGCTTGGGATGCCTTGGGCATCCCCAAGCTTGAGCTTTTGTGTCTCTTTAATTCCTCTCATATCATGGTTTCCCTAAATCTTAAAAACTTCATCCACACAAAACTCAACAAGAACTCGTGAGATAAGTTAGTAAAAACTAATGCAAAAACCTTATCATTATTGACTGTAGCAAATCACAAAACATTGCATACTAAATGCATCTGCATATTTAATACTCCTATCCTAAAATGGAATCATTAAACAAGCAAACATATGAAAACATAACAACAATCTTCCAAAACAGTACAGTCTGTAAAGAATGCAAGAGTATCAATACTTCTTTAACTCCAAAAATTAAATTTACCACACTATAGAAAATTTATCAGAGCTTAGTGTGCAAAAAGTTTCAACATTTTATCACATTCTGACTTTTCTTGGGAATTTTTGCAACATCGATAAACTTTCTATTTTGAAACAACACATTTAACTTGCAAAATAAGCATTGCAAAGGCTATACTTGACTTTTTATTGAAAAGAAAGATACAAAAAATTATTCTAAATAACAGCAAGCAAATAATAATAAAATAAAATGACACTCCAAGTAAAAGTCATATCATGTGGTGAATGAAAACATAGCTCCAAGTGAGGTTACCGATAATGTTGAAGACGAAAGAGGGGATGCCTTCCGGGGCATCCCGAAGCTTAGTTGCTTGGATCTTCCTTGGATATTAACTTGAGGTGCCTTGGGCATCTCCAAGCTTAGGGTCTTCTCGCTCCTTATTCTCCTCATATCGACATCTCACCCAAAACTTGAAAACTTCAATCACACTAAAATTAATGAAACTTCGTGAGATAGGTTAGTATGATAAAGAGCAAACCATTTCACTTTGGTACTGTAAAAGACAAGATTCATAATTGTTTCCACACACTGCCTACTATAGCCTATCATTTTGACAATTTATATTGAGCAACATAAGCCATAGAAACTAGAAAACAAGCAAACTATGCATTAAAAACAGAATCTATCAAAAACAGAACAGTCTGTAGTAACATGTACTCCAACCATACTTCTGCTACTCCAAAAATTCTAAAAAATTAGGACAACGTAGATAATTTGTATATATATCACATGTAAAAAATTAAGATCAAAATCACATTCCAATGAATTTTCAAAATTCTTGGATTGGGCGAAAGGTTTCAGTTTTTGCACAGATTCAAGACAACTATCATCCACACTATTTCAAAAGCTTTACTTGGCACTTTATTGAAACAAAAGCAATAAAACATGATTAATACAATAGCCTAATCATGTGAATACACAAAAACAGTAGGTAAAAGTGTTGGGTTGTCTCCCAACAAGCGCTTTTCTTTAATGCCTTTTAAGCTAGGCATGATGAGATCAATGATGAAGGAAATATGCCCTAGAGGCAATAATAAAGTTATTATTTATTTCCTTATTTCATGATAAATGTTTATTATTCATGCTAGAATTGTATTAACCGGAAACATAATACATGTGTGAATACATAGACAAACATAATGTCACTAGTATGTCTCTACTTGACTAGCTCGTGAATCAAAGATGGTTAAGTTTCCTAGCCATGGACAAAAGAGTTGTCATTTGATTAACGGGATCACATCATTAGGAGAATGATGTGATTGACTTGACCCATTCCATTAGCTTAGCACTTGATCGTTTAGTATGTTGCTATTGCTTTCTTCATGACTTATACATGTTCCTGTAACTATGAGATTATGCAACTCCCGTTTACTGGAGGAACACTTTGGGTGCTACCAAACGTCACAACGTAACTGGGTGATTATAAAGGAGTACTATAGGTGTCTCCAAAGGTACATGTTGGGTTGGCATATTTCGAGATTAGGTTTTATCACTCCAATGGTTGGAGAGGTATCTCTAGACCCTCTCGGTAATGCACATCACTATAAGCCTTGCAAGCAATGTAGCTAATGAGTTAGTTACGGAATGATGCATTACATAACGAGTAAAGAGACTTGCCGGTAACGAGATTGAACTAGGTATTGGATACCAACGATCGAATCTCGGGCAAGTAACATACCGATGACAAAGGGAACAACGTATGTTGTTATGCGGTTTGACCAATAAAGATCTTCATAGAATATGTAGGAGCCAATATGGGCATCCAGGTTCCGCTATTGGTTATTGACCAAGAATAGTTCTAGGTCATGTCTACATAGTTCTCGAACCCGTAGGGTCCGCACGCTTAAGGTTTCGATGACAGTTATATTATGAGTTTATGAGTTTTGATATACCGAAGGAGTTAGGAGTTCCGGATGAGATCGGGGACATGACGAGGAGTCTCGAAATGGTCGAGACGTAAAGATCGATATATTGGACGACTATATTCGGAGTTCGGAAAGGTTCCGAGTGATTCAGGTATTTTTCGGAGTACCGGAGAGTTACGGGAATTCGCCGGGGAGTATATGGGCCTTATTGGGCCATACGGGAATAGAGGAGAGAGGCCAAAAGGAAGGAGGCCTGCGCCCCCCCTCTGGTCCGAATTGGACAAGGGGTGCAGCCCCCCTTTCCTTCTTCCTCTCCCCCTCTTTCCCCTTCTCCTACTCCAACAAGGGAGGTGGAATCCTACTAGGACTAGGGAGTCCTAGTAGGACTCCACACTTGGCGCGCCCCCTCCTAGGGCCGGCCTCCTCCCCCCTTGCTCCTTTATATACGGGGGCAGGGGGCACCCCATGACACACAAGTTGAACGAATCGTTCCTTAGCCGTGTGCGGTGCCCCCCTCCACCATATTCCACCTTGGTCATATCGTCGCGGAGTTTAGGCGAAGCCCTGCGCCGGTAGAACATCATCATCGTCACCATGCCGTCGTGCTGATGGAACTCATCCCCGAAGCTTTGCTGGATCGGAGCCCGGGGATCGTCATCGAGCTGAACGTGTGCTGAACTCGGAGGTGTCGTACGTTCGGTGCTTGGATCGGTCGGATCGTGAAGACGTACGACTACATCAACCGCGTTGTCATAACGCTTCCGCTTTCGGTCTACGAGGGTACATGGACAACACTCTCCCCTCTCGTTGCTATGCCATCACCATGATCTTGTGTGTGCGTAGGAAATTTTTTGAAATTACTACGTTCCCCAAAAGTGGCATCCGAGCCAGGTTTTATGCGTAGATGTCATATGCACGAGTAGAACACAAGTGAGTTGTGGGCGATACAAATCATGCTGCTTACCAGCATGTCATACTTTGGTTCGGCGGTATTGTGAGATGAAGCGGCCCGGACCGACATTACGCGTACGCTTACGCGAGACTGGTTTCACCGTTACGAGCACTCGTGCTTAAAGGTGGCTGGCGGGGGTCTGTCTCTCTCACTTTAGCTGAATCGAGTGTGGCTACGCTCGGTCCTTGCGAAGGTTAAAACATCACTAACTTGACGAACTATCGTTGTGGTTTTGATGCGTAGGTAAGAACGGTTCTTGCTAAGCCCGTAGCAGCCACGTAAAACTTGCAACAACAAAGTAGAGGACGTCTAACTTGTTTTTGCAGGACATGTTGTGATGTGATATGGTCAAGACATGATGCTATATTTATTGTATGAGATGATCATGTTTTGTAACCGAAGTTATCGGCAACTGGCAGGAGCCATATGGTTGTCGCTTTATTGTATGAAATGCAAATGCCCTGTAATTTCTTTACTTTATCACTAAGCGGTAGCGATAGTCGTAGAAGTAATAGATGGCGTAAACGACAACGATGCTACGATGAAGATCAAGGTGTCGCGCCGATGACGATGGTGATCACGACGGTGCTTCGGAGATGGAGATCACAAGCACAAGATGATGATGGCCATATCATATCACTTATATTGATTGCATGTGATGTTTATCCTTTATGCATCTTATCTTGCTTTGATTGACGGTAGCATTTTAAGATGATCTCTCAGTAAAAAATATCAAGAAGTGTTCTCCCTGAGTATGCACCGTTGCCAAAGTTCATCGTGCCCAGACACCACGTGATGATCGGGTGTGATAAGCTGTACGTCCATCTACAACGGGTGCAAGCCAGTTTTGCACTCGCAGAATACTCAGGTTAAACGTGACGAGCCAAGCATATGCAGATATGGCCTTGGAACACGGAGACCGAAAGGTCGAGCGTGAATCATATAGTAGATATGATCAACATAGTGATGTTCACCATTGAAAACTACTCCATCTCACGTGATGATCGGTTATGGTTTAGTTGATTTGGATCACGTGATCACTTAGATGACTCGAGAGATGTTTGTCTAAGTGGGAGTTCTAAAGTAATATGATTAATTGAACTTTAATTTATAATGAACTTAGTCCTGGTAGTATTTTGCAAATTATGTTGTAGATCAATAGCTTGTGTTGTTGCTTTCATATGTTTATTTTGATATGTTCCTAGAGAAAATTGTATTGAAAGATGTTAGTAGCAATTATGTGGATTGGATCCGTGATCTGAGGTTTATCCTCATTGCTGCACAGAATAATTATGTCCTTAATGCACCGCTAGGTGACAGACCTATTGCAGGAGCAGATGCAGACGTTATGAACGTTTGGCTAGCTCAATATGATGACTACTTGATAGTTTAGTGCACCATACTTAACGGCTTAGAATCGGGACTTCAAAGACGTTTTGAACGTCATGGACCATATGAGATGTTCCAGGAGTTGAAGTTAATATTTCAAGCAAATACCCGAGTTGAGAGATATGAAGTCTCCAACAAGTTCTATGGCTAAAAGATGGAGGAGAATCGCTCAACTAGTGAGCATGTGCTCAGATTGTCTGGGTACTACAATCGCTTGAATCAAGTGGGAGTTAATCTTCCAGATAAGATAGTGATTGACAGAGTTCTCTAGTCACCATCACCAAGTTAGTAGAACTTTGTGATGAACTATAGTATGCAAGGGATGACGAAAACGATTCCCGAGCTCTTCGTGATGTTGAAATCGACGAAGGTAGAAATCAAGAAAGAGCATCAAGTGTTGATGGTTGACAAGATCACTAGTTTCAAGTAAAGGGCAAAGGGAAAGAAAGGGAACTTCAACTAGAATGACAAGCAAGTTGTCACTCCCACGAAGAAGCCCAAAGCTGAACCAAAGCCTGAAACTGAGTGCTTACACTACAAAGGAAATGGTCACTGGAAACCGAAATACCCTGAATATTTGGTGGATAAGAAGGATGGAAAACTAAACAAGGGTATATTTGATATACAGGTTATTGATGTGTACCTTACTAGTGTTTATAGTAACCCCTGAGTATTTGATACTTGTTCGGTTGCTAAGATTAGTAACTCGAAACAGGAGTTACAGAATAAACAGAAACTAGTTGAAGGGTGAAGTGACGATGTGTGTTGGAAGTGGTTCCAAGATTGATATGATCATCATCGCACACTCCCTATACTTTCGGGATTAGTGTTAAACCTAAATAAATGTTATTTGGCATTTGCGTTGAACATGAATATGATTTGATCATGTTTATTGCGATACGGTTATTCATTTAAAGTCAAAGAATAATTGTTGTTCTGTTTACATGAATAAAACCTTCGATGGTCATACACCCAATGAAAATAGTTTGTTGGATCTCGATCGTAGTGATACACATATTCATAATATTGATGCCAAAAGATGCAAAGTTAATAATGATAGTGCAACTTATTTGTGGCACTGCCGTTTGGGTCATATCGGTGTAAAGCGCATGAAGAAACTCCATAAAGATGGATTTTCGGAATCACTTGGTTATGAATCATTTGATGCTTGCGAACCGTGCCTTTTGGGCAAGATGACTAAAACTCCGTTCTCCGGAACAATGGAACGAGCTACTGACTTATTGGAAATAATACATACCGATGTATGCGATCCGATGAGTGTTAAGGCTCGTGGCAAGTATCGTTATTTTCTAACCTTCACAGATGATTTGAGCAGATATGGGTATATCTACTTAATGAAACATAAGTCTGAAATAGTTGAAAAGTTCAAAGAATTTCAGAGTGAAGTGGAAAAATCATCGTAACAAGAAAAATAAAGTTTCTACGATCTGATCGTGGAGACGAATATTTGAGTTATGAGTTTGGTCTTCATTTGAAACAATGTGAAATAGTTTCGCAACTCACGCCATCTGGAACACCACAATGTAATGGTGTGTCCGAACGTCGTAATCGTACTTTACTAGATATGGTGCGATCTATGATGTCTCTTATCGGTTTACCACTATCGTTTTGGGGTTATGCATTAGAGACAGCTGCATTCACGTTTAATAGGGCAACATCTAAATCCGTTGAGACGACACCGTATGAACTATGGTTTAGCAGTAAACCTAAGCTGTCGTTTCTTAAAGCTTGGAGTTGCGATGCTTATATGAAAAAGGTTTTCAACCTGATAAGCTCGAACCCAAATCGGAGAAGTGCGTCTTCATAGAATACCCAAAGGTAACTATTGGGTACACCTTCTATCACAGATCCGAAGGCAAGTTATTCGTTGCTAAGATGGATCCTTTCTAGAGAAGAAGTTTCTCTCGAAAGAAGTGAGTGGGAGGAAAGTAGAACTTGATGAGGTAATTGTACCTTCTCCCTTATTGGAAAGTAGTTCATCACAGAAATCAGTTCCAGTGATTCCTACACCAATTAGTGAGGAAGTTAATGATGATGATCATGAAACTTCAGATCAAGTTGCTACCAAACCTCGTAGGTCTTCCAGAGTAAGATCCGCACCAGAGTGGTACGGTAATCATGTTCTGGAAGTCATGTTACTAGACCATGATGAACCTACGAACTATGAGGAAGCGATGATGAGCCCAGATTCCATGAAATGGCTTGAGGCCATAAAATCTGAGATATGATCCATGTATGAGAACAAAGTATGGACTTTGATTGACTTGCTCGATGATCAGCAAGCCATGTTAAATAAATGGATCTTCAAGAGGAAGACAGACACTGATAGTAGTGTTACTATCTACTAAGCTCGACTTGTTGCGAAAGGTTTTTCGACAAGTTCAAGGTGTTGACTACAATGAGATTTTCTCACTCGTATCGATGCTTAAGTCTGTCCGAATCATGTTAGCAATTGCCACATTTTATGAAATCTGGCAAATGGATGTCAAAACTGCATTCCTTAATGGTTTTCTTAAAGAAGAGTTGTATATGATGCAACCAGAAGGTTTAGTCAATCCTAACGGTGCTAACAAAATGTGCAAGCTCCAGCGATCCATCTATGGACTGGTGCAAGCATCTCAGAGTTGGAATATACGCTTTGATAAGTTGATCAAAGCATATAGTTCTATACAGACTTACGGTGAAGCCTGTATTTACAATAAAGTGAGTGGGAACACTACCGCCTTTCTGTTAAATATATGTGAGTAATATATTGTTGATCAGAAATGATGTAGAATTTTTCTGGAAAGCATAAAGGAGTATTTGAAAGGAGTTCTTTAAAAGAAAGACCTCAGTAAAGCTACTTACGTATTGAGCATCAAGATCTATTGAGATAGATCAAGACGCTTGATAAGTTTTTCAATAAGTACATACCTTGTCAAGATTTTGAAATAGTTCAAAATGGAACAGTCAAAGAAAGAGTTCTTGCCTGTGTTGCAAAGGTGTGAAATTGAGTAAAGACTCAAATCCCAACCACGACAGAAAATAGAAAAGAGAATGAAAGTCATTCCCTATGCCTCAATCATAGGTTCTATAAAGTATGCTATGCTGTGAACCAGACTTATTGTATACCTAGCTCTGAGTTTGGCAAAGGAATACAATTTTGATCTAATAGTAGATCACTGGACAGCGGTCAAGAATATCCTTAGTGAGGACTAAGGAGATGTTTCTCGATTATGGAGGTGATAAAAGAGCCCGTCGTAAAAAGTTACAACGATGCAAACTTTTACATTGATCCAGATGACTCTAAGTCGCAATCTGGATACATATTGAAAGTGGGAGCAATTAGCTAGAGTAGCTCCGTGCAAAACATTGTAGACATAAAAATATTTGCAAAATACATACGACTCTGTAATATGACAGACCCGTTGACTAAACTTCTCTCACGAGCAAAACATGATCATACCTTAGTACTCTTTGGGTGTTAATCACATAGCGATGTGAACTAGATTATTGACTCTAGTAAACCTTTTGGGTGTTGATCACATGACGATGTGAACTATGGGTATTAATCACATACAGATGTGAATATTGGTGTTAAATCACATGATGATGTGAACTAGATTATTGACTCTAGTGCAAGTGGGAGACTGAAGGAAATATGCCCTAGAGGCAATAATAAAGTTATTATTTATTTCCTTATTTCATGATAAATGTTTATTATTCATGCTAGAATTGTATTAACCGGAAACATAATACATGTGTGAATACATAGACAAACATAGTGTCACTAGTATGCCTCTACTTGACTAGCTCGTGAATCAAAGATGGTTAAGTTTCCTAGCCATGGACAAAAGAGTTGTCATTTGATTAACGGGATCACATCATTAGGAGAATGATGTGATTGACTTGACCCATTCCGTTAGCTTAGCACTTGATCGTTTAGTATGTTGCTATTGCTTTCTTCATGACTTATACATGTTCCTGTAACTATGAGATTATGCAACTCCCGTTTACCGGAGGAACACTTTGGGTGCTACCAAATGTCACAACGTAACTGGGTGATTATAAAGGAGTACTACAGGTGTCTTCAAAGGTACATGTTGGGTTGGCGTATTTCGAGATTAGGTTTTGTCACTCCGATTGTCGGAGAGGTATCTCTGGGCCCTCTCGGTAATGCACATCACTATAAGCCTTGCAAGCAATGTAGCTAATGAGTTAGTTACGGAATGATGCATTACGTAACGAGTAAAGAGACTTGCCGGTAACGAGAATGAACTAGGTATTGGAAACCGACGATCGAATCTCGGGCTAGTAACATACCGATGACAAAGGGAACAACGTATGTTGTTATGCGGTTTGACCGATAAAGATCTTCATAGAATATGTAGGAGACAATATGGGCATCCAGGTTCCGCTATTGGTTATTGAACAAGAATAGTTCTAGGTCATGTCTACATAGTTCTCGAACCCGTAGGGTCCGCACGCTTAAGGTTTCGATGACAGTTATATTATGAGTTTATGAGTTTTGATGTACCGAAGGAGTTCGGAGTCCCGGATGAGATCGGGGACATGACGAGGAGTCTCGAAATGGTCAAGACGTAAAGATCGATATATTGGACGACTATATTCGGAGTTTGTAAAGGTTCCGAGTGATTCGGGTATTTTTCGGAGTACCGGAGAGTTACGGGAATTCGCCGGGGAGTATATGGGCCTTATTGGGCCATACGGGAATAGAGGAGAGAGGCCAAAAGGAAGGAGGCCTGCGCCCCCCCCCCCTCTGGTTCGAATTGGACAAGGGGCGCAGCCCCCCTTTCCTTCTTCCTCTCCCCCTCTTTCCCCTTCTCCTACTCCAACAAGGGAGGTGGAATCCTACTAGGACTAGGGAGTCCTAGTAGGACTCCACACTTGGCGCGCCCCCTCCTAGGGCCAGCCTCCTCCCCCCTTGCTCCTTTATATACGGGGGTAGGGGGGCACCCCATGACACACAAGTTGATCTACGGATCGTTCCTTAGCCGTGTGCGGTGCCCCCCTCCACCATATTCCACCTCGGTCATATCGTCGCGGAGTTTAGGCGAAGCCCTGCGTCGGTAGAACATCATCATCGTCACCACGCCATCGTGCTGACGAAACTCATCCCCGAAGCTTTGCTGGATCGGAGCCCAGGGATCGTCATCGAGCTGAACGTGTGCTGAACTCGGAGGTGCCGTACGTTCGGTGCTTGGATCGGTCGGATCATGAAGACGTACGACTACATCAACTGCGTTGTCATAACGCTTCCGCTTTCGGTCTACGAGGGTACGTGGACAACACTCTCCCCTCTCGTTGCTATGCCATCACCATGATCTTCCGTGTGCGTAGGAATTTTTTTGAAATTACTACGTTCCCCAACAAATGATGCTTGCATAAAAGATAAGGATAAACATAACAAGAGCATCATGAATCATAAGGTCCTCTCTCATAATAATTTTCAGTAGCATCATGAATAGATTCATCAATATAACCAGCACATAAAACATTCTTTTCATGATCCGCAAGCATAGAAATTTTATTACTCTCCACATAAGAAAATTTCTTCTCATTCGCAATGGTGGGAGTGTCATATGAAACTCGAATACTATAAATTGTTTCCACATTAAAAGAGTAAAGTTCGGAAAAAGTGTAATCATAAATATGACAATTTTTATAAATATAGTCATCACTACTTTTTAAAACATAAGTATCATTACAATAATCATCATAAGTAGCAACTTTGTTCTCATCATAGATAGAAGGCATGCAATCATCATAGCAAATTTGATCGTTCAAAGTAGGGGGATTAAAAAGATCATCTTCATTAAACATAGCATCCCCAAGCTTGGGACAAACTCTAATTGCAGCAAATAAATTCTCAAACATGTCATTCTCATCAAACATATCATCCCAAAGCTTGTGGCTTGGCATATCATAAGCATAATCACTCTCATCATATAGTATGAATAGCACCAACGGTATAACAGTTGCTATCATCATAATTTCTCAAGTTGGTGCCAAAATGATTTCCAAGATTATAAGAAGTATCATTATCTTCCCAATCATAATCATCACAACAAGCAATAGACATAACAAAATCATCATCAATAGTGCTCTCGGACATTGTGCCAGAAGACATAGAAGCAATATCATCATCAAGTGCATCATCTTCCACAATTATTTTTGATTCATTTTCATGAGGTACAACAATAATAGGAGCAAAATTATTTGGGAGAGATACCTTTTACCTCTATTATTTCTTCCTTTCTTCTTCTTCACCACATCACGTGTGGGTTTAATTAATTTTTTGAAGCTTCTTATTGATGAGATTGGTTGAATAGGGAGCTCCTCCTCGTCACCTATTTCATCACGAGAGACAATAGGAGGGAAAGTGGAAATCTTTACCCTTTCATTAGTATTCCTTTTATATTGTATTAGTTTTCCCATCTTTCTATAGTTGGCAATATAAGCATTCTCATTGCAATTTACCGTGCAAAACATATATATTACATTAGTTTCAATGTCATCCGCGAGAATGAATACTTCAAACCAACTATTTTTATGTGTCAATTCTTCACTCCCCAAAAATAGACAAAGTTCATTATAAAGTTCAATGGTGATCAAGTTATTGCAATATTTGGGCACGATTCGATCATGAAAAAGCATGCATTCAAAATTAAGGTGACCAACTTTATTGCAAAGTTCACAAGTAATAGGACCAAGAGAGCATAATTTTGTAGCAAACTCATATATAACTTTGAGCAATGAATTGGTTCTATCATGCTTATGCTTCTTACAAAATCTATCTTCCCTATAAGGCACAACATTCCAATCATGCTCATCATTCAAATATTTTGTGCCAAACATTTTATTGATTTCTTCTTCTAATAATTGAGCACAATTTTCCATCCATAATTTTCAAGAAAGATATTATAAAGATGAACAACATGAGACCGCCTCAATTCCATTTTTTGTAGTTTTCTTTTAGTATAAATCAAACTAGTGATAAAACAAGAAACTAAAATATTCGATTGCAAGATCTAAAGATATACCATCATGCACTCACCTCCCCGGCAACGGTGCAAGAAAAGATCTTGATGTCTACTATGCAACTTTATTCTTGTAGACTCATGTTGGGCCTCCAAGCGCAGAGTTTTGCAGAACAGTAGCAATTTTCCCTCAAGTGGATGACCTAAGGTTTATCAATCCATGAGAGGTGTAGGATGAATATGTTCTCTCTCAAACAACCCTGCAACCAAATAATAAAAAGTCTCTTGTGTCCCCAACACACCAAATACAATGGTAAATTGTATAGGTGCACTAGTTCAGCGAAGGGATGGTAATAAAAGTGTAGTAATGATAGTAGATATTGATTTTTCTAATAGGAACAATAAAAAACAGCAAGGTAGCAATTGATAAAACGGAGCACAAACGGTATTGCAATGCTTGAAAATGAGGCCTAGGGTCCATTCTTTTGCTAGTGCAATCTCTCAACAGTGCTAATATAATTGTATCATATAACCATCCCACAAAGTGCAACGAAGAATCACTCCAAAGTTCTTATCTAGCGGAGAACATAAGAAGAAATTGTTGGTAGGGTACGAAACCACCTCGAAGCTATTCTTTCTGATCGATCTATCCAAGAGTTTGTACTAAAATAACACCAAATAATTTCAGATTCATAATACTCAATCCAACACAAAGAACCTCAAAGAACGCCCCAAGATTTCTATAGGAGAAACAAAGACAAGAACATGCATAAACCCCGATGCGTAGATTACCCCAATGTCACCTCGGGAATCCATGAGTTGAGTGCCAAAACATATATCAAGTGAATCAATATGATACCCAATTGTCACCACAAGTATTCATATGCAAGACATATATCAAGTGCTCTCAAATCCATAAAAGTATTCAATCCAATAAAACAAAATCTCAAAGGGAAAACTCAATTCATCACAAGATAGAGAGGGTAGAACACCATATGATCCGACTATATATGTTAACAAAGCCCGCGATACATCAAGATCATGACATCTGAAAAACACGAGACAGAGAGATTAAACACATAGCTACTGGTACAAACCCTTAGCCCCGAGGGTGGACTACTCCCTCCTCATCATGGTGGCCACCAGGATGATGAAGATGGCCACCAGTGATGATCTTCCCCTTCGACAGGGTGCCAGAATGGGATCTAGATTGGTTTTCGTGGATACTGAGGCTTGCGAAGGCGGAACTTCTGACCTAGGGTTCTCCCAAAGTATTTTGGAATATTTGACGATTTATAGGGCAAAGAGGGGGTGCGGGAGGCCACCAAGGTGGGCACAACCCATGTGGGCATGCTTGGGGGCCCAGGCGCGCCCTGGTGGGTTGTGCCCCTCCTCGGGGCACACCCAGGTGCTACTCTGGCCCACTGGATGTCTTCTTGTCCATAAAAAATCTACAAAAAGTTTCGCGGTGTTTGGACTCCGTTTGGTATTGATTTCATGCGATGTAAAAAACAAGCAAAAAACAGCAACTGGCACTGGGCACTGGATCAATAAGTTAGTCCAAAAAAATGATATAAAGTTGCTATAAAATGATAGTAAAACATCCAAGAATGATAATATAACAACATGAATACTTTGTAAATTATAGATACGTTGGAGACGTATCACAACCATGGATAGATCTGACCGGATCTGGCCCTGGCGACCCATCGAGAGGCGGGGACTGCATGCGGATTGGGTCACGGGCGGCCGGCTCTGCCTTAGCCATAGCTGGTGGAGCAGGTGTGTGGCACTAGAGGTGGCGGATGCGTGTCCAGGAGGGCCAGGCCGTTCTTGCCAATGGATGGCACAGGTTGTGGGATGGCTTTGGCTACCGGCGACAACTTCCTCCATGGCCTCCGGGAGAGGAGGCAGGGGCGTTGTGGCGGTGCTGGCGGTCTGACAACACCGGGTTGGATTTGGATTTCTCTTCCCGCGGGCGCGTGGCAGTAGAACGATGCGGGATTGGTGTGACATTGAGCCGACGGTAGGGGTGGAATTCAAGTTGAGTCGAGCCAGCTCGGCTCGACTCATTAGAGCTCATTAAGATAGTGACTTAGCTCAGCTCGACTTGTTAAGATAACGACCTTAGATTTAAACTCGGCTCGACTCGTATAACTCACGAGCTAGCTCCTTTAACTCGTTAAGCTCGTTATGAAAGTGAATAATAAAATATAACATATTATGTATGCATTTAATCTACAAGAATATATTTATAGACATAGAACTTTCTTCTCAAATCACAACAATTAACAATTTACACTAAAGAAACACTTTGTACACTTCCATAAATGACAATAATCTACAACAATATTGATACTTATCTCACGTCTCTTTTGATTAAAGAGCTTAATGAGCAAAATGAGTAACTCGTTAGCTTGATTTGTTAAACTCGTTTTGTTAACGAGCTCAAATTAAAACTCGACTCGACTTGTTAGTCATCAAGTTTGAGTCGAGTAAGCCGAGTCACGAGCTACTCGTTTAGCTCACGAGTTTTGAGTTAAATTTCTAGTCCTAGTCGATGGTGATGAAGCAGGTCGCAGAAAACCGATGGTGGTCAGAGGTGCTGGCTGCCACGGGTGTCACTCATCTAGATCTGGAGTGGGCGAATCGGATGGGGCAACGCCCTCCCCTCTCGGTTGTGCTGGCTGGTGATGTTTGCTTGAACTATGCCGGTATTTCCCCAAAGAGGAAGGGATGATGCAGCACAACGACGATAGGTATTTCCCTCAGTGATGAGACCAAGATTATCGAACCAGTAGGAGGACCAAGCAACACTACGAAAACAACACCTGCACACAAGTGACAAATACTCGCAACCCGACGTGTTAAAGGGGTTGTCAATCCCTTTCGAGTACCGGCGCCAGAAATTGGCAAACGGACATGAGAGAGTTGTAAATATTGATAGATCGAACGTCAAATAAAATAAAGTGCGGCAAGGTATTTTTGTATTTTTGGTTTAATAGATCTGAAAATAAAAGGCAAATAAAACAGATCGCAAAAGAAAATATAATAAAGAAGAGACCCAGGGGGCGTAGATTTCACTAGTGGCTTCTCTCGAGAAAAATAGCAAACGGTGGGTGAACAAATTACTATTGGGCAATTGATAGAACTTCAAATAACCATGACGATATCCAGGCAATGATCATTATATAGGCACCACGTCCAAGATTAGTAGACCGGCTCCTGCCTGCATCTACTACTATTACTCCACACATCGACCGCTATCCCACTGTTGGGCAATTGATAGAACTTCAAATAACCATGACGATATCTAGGCAATGATCATTATATAGGCACCACATCCAAGATTAGTAGACCGACTCCTGCATGCATCTACTACTATTACTCCACACATCGACCGCTATCCAGCATGCATCTGGTGTATTAAGTTCATGGAGAAACAGAGTAATGCAATAAGAATGATGACATGCTGTAGACAAGATCTATTTATGTAGAAATAGACCCCATCATTTTATCCGTAGTAGCAACGATACATACATGTTGGTTCCCTTCTGTCACTGGGATCAAGCACCGTAAGATCGAACCCACTACAAAGCACCTCTTTCCATTGCAAGATAAATAGATCAAGTTGGCCAAACAAAACCCAAATATCGGAGAAGAAATACGAGGCTATATGAAATTGTGCATATAAGAGATTCAAAGAAGACTCAAATAACTTTCATGGATAAAAACATAGATCTGATCATAAACTCAAAGTTCATCGGATCCCAACAAACACACCGCAAAAAGAGTTACATCATATGGATCTCCAAGAGACCATTGTATTGAGAATCAAAAGAGAGAGAGGAAGCCACCTAGCTACTAACTATGGACCCGTAGGTCTACAAAGAACTACTCACGCGTCATCGGAGAGAATGGACATAATGCACCCCTCCGTGATGGTGTCTAGATTGGATCTGGTGGTTCTGGATTCTACGGCAGCTGGAATTGATTTTCGTCGACTCCCCTAGGGTTTCTGAAATATTGGGGTATTTATAAAGCAAAGAGGCAGTTCTGGAGGCACCCGAGGTGGGCACAACCCACCTGGGCGTGTTTGGGTGGGTTGTGCTCCCCTCGGAGCACCCCCAGGCGCTTCTCCGGCCCATTGGATGTCTTCTAGTCCAAAAAAATCCACAAAAAGTTTCACTGCGTTTGGACTCCGTTTGGTATTGATTTCCTGCGATGTAAAAAACATGTAGAAAATAGCAACTGGCACTTGGCACTATGTCAATAGGTTAGTACCAAAAATTGATATAAAATGACTATAAAATGATTATAAAACATCCAAGAATAATAATATAATAGCATGGAACAATCAAAAATTATAGATACGTTGGAGACGTATCAGCTGACAGTTGGTTGGTGGCGCATGATAGCTTTTCATGCAGGGGTTGGACTTGGTCCCCCTGTCGTTGGTGGTCGCTCCTCGCGAATATTCTCGTGGATGTCGTTCCATGTCGAGGTGGGGTCTTGTGGAGTGGTTGGAGAGGTAGTCGTGTGTTATAGCGGCAGTGACAAGTTTGTCGGAGGATGCCGGGGTAGCGCCCTCAGATGGCGGGCTACACGGTTGACTTTCCCGGAGGTTCGTTGGTGACTGCACCTCTTTGTCGTGTGGGCAGCAAGGGGTGAGTGGCGGGAGACTCTAGATTGCTTCAGCGGGGCCCGAATCTGGTGTGGAAACACCGATCCTCTTTATGGTGGTGAATGATGTCTACTACACAACTTATTCTTGTAGACTCGTGTTGGGCCTCCAAGCACAGAATTTTGTAGGACGGTAGCAATTTTCCCTTAAGTGGATGACCTAAGGTTTATCAATTCGTGGGAGGCGTAGGATGAAGATGGTCTCTCTCAAACAACCCTGCAACCAAATACAAGAAATCTCTTGTGTCCCAACACACCCAATACAATGGCAAATTGTATAGGTGCACTAGTTCGGCGAAGATACAAGTGTAGTATGGATAGTAGATATAGTTTTTGTAATATAATAATAAAAAACAGCAAGGTAGCAAGTGATAAAATGGAGCACAAACGGTTTTGCAATGCTTAGAAACAAGGCCTAGGGTTCATACTTTCACTAGTGCAATCTCTCAAGAGTGCTAACATAATTGAACCATATAACAATCCCTCAATGTGCAACAAAGAATCACTCCAAAGTTCTTATCTAGAGGAGAATATAAGATGAAATTGTTGTAGGGTACGAAACCACCTCAAAGTTATCTTTTTTGATCAATCTATTGAGCCATCCCTATAAGTATCACAAACAACCCTAGAGTTCATACTAAGATATCACCATATGATACACATCAACCAACCCAAATGTCACATAGATACTCCAATGTCACCACAAGTATCCTTGAGTTGATTATACGATATGCATTAAATAACTTTAGATTCGTAATATTCAATCCAACACAAAGAACTTCAAAGAGTTCCCCAATATTTCTAGCGGAGGAAGTAGGGCAAAAACGTGCACCAACCCCTGTGCATAGATTACCCCAATGTTACCTCGGGAATCCGTGAGTTGAGTGCCAAAACATACATCAAGTGAATCAATAGAACACCCCATTGTCACCACAGGTATCTATATGCAAGACATACATCAAGTGTTCTCAAATCCATAAAAGTATTCAATTCGATAACAACAAAACCTCAAAGGTAAAATCCCAATTCATCACAACAAGATAGAGAGGGGGAAAACACCATATGATCAAACTATATTAACAAAGCTCGTGGTTCATCAAGATCGCGCCAAATCAAGAACATGCGAGAGAGAGAGAGAGAGAGATCAAACACAAAGCTACTGATACATACCCTCAGCCCCGAGGATGAACTACTCCCTCCTCGTCATGGAGATCGCTAGGACGATGAAGATGGCCTCCAGTGATGATTTCCCCCTCCTGCAGGGTGCCGGAAAAGGGCTCTAGATGAGATCGCTTTGGTATAGAGGATTGCGGAGGTGGAGTCAAAGTTCTAGGGTTATTTCTGTGGGTTTCTCTATTTATAGGATTTTTCAGCGTTGGATTCACGCGAAAAGGAGCTGAGATGGGCCCACGAGGCACCACGCCACGACCACCCCCTGGGAGCGTCCTGGTACCTTGTGGGCACCTCGTGTCTCTTCTGGTCCTCCCACGAAACTTCGGGGGTCTCTTTTGTTCCAAAAATATCGTCAAAAAGTTTTAGCCCATTCCGAGTACTTTTATTTCTGCACAAGAATATCACCACGATAGTTCTGCTGAAAACAGCGTCAATCCGGGTTAGTTCCATTCAAATATTACCAAAACCATATAAAATTGTTGTAAACATGGCATGAATACTTCATAAGTTATAGATACATCAGAGACGTATCGATGACCGGGACGTCTCTGGTGGTACAGGCAAGTCTTTTTGCGGTGGCACCAATAAAGCCGACGCTCATGGGTGTCTTTCTTTTCTTGAAGACATCGTTCTGGATCTCACCCCTATGCCAGAGCTCCGGATGAAAATCATTGTCTACTTGCTTGGACTCGGTAGCGGCAACTCTCACTTCACATCGTCACCCTATTTCAGAGAATGAGTTCCCAGTTGGGCCTTCTCACTACATTGTATCGTCCGGGCGTGTATTTTATTATGTTGCTTTATATTAAAACAGGGCTAAAGCCTATTTTAAAGATCTCATTCTCTGGAATTAAGACTTTTAGTAATTTACAATTAATATGTACAAACCTCTCCATATGCACATCATTACAGAGTACACATAAAAGAAATAGCGCTACTCTTAGAAATATCCATGCACCTCACAATAATTGTTCGTACATGCTTCATAGTTCACAAAATATGTTTCTGGAGAAATATTAATTCTTCAGAGAATGCATCCCAATTCATGAAAAATGCAAGTCATAGAAACAAAAATGGCATACTCATATATCTCACGAGAATTTTTCATATGGTTGACAAAATATGTACCCTCTATACTTGCTCAAAGAACACCATGAAAACATGTTCACCTTCCTAACAAAATGTCCATGTAGCTCACAAAAATTGTTCATATGGTTGACAAATTTGTTATGAAAAGGTATCACTCACAAGAATAGTTCATATGGTTGACAAATATGTTATGAAACAAATACATTTATCAAAGAATGTAACATTGTATGCGGGACATGTTCATTCCCCTCGGAAAAATGTTTACATAGTTGTGATAGATGTATTGTTGTTGACAAAAAAAGTTCCAGTTTTTCAAAGGGATAACCTAACGTGATAAACATTCTAGAATAAGTTTTCCTTGGTGTTGTAATGTGTGCCACTAATGTCGATGTTTCGTATCTGACAATGCTATTGAGGGGGTGTACGATGGATAGCTAATTTTTTTGGAGGGGTGTATGAGCGAAAAATATAGATGGCTACACACAAGAGACAATTGTCTACAGATGTTTGGGCTCTCCTTGAAGAGGTAATATCCTACTCTTGCTACTATGATGTATTGCACCGTGTGTCAGCTCGAGGACGAACATATCACAATGGAGGTAAGTTGATTACAAGGTTAGCCACGGGAGCCATCAGAGATCACAGATTAAGTTAGGCGAGGAACCCTAGAACCCTGCATTTCACTAGTTGAGCATGTATTAAACTAGGTGTCAATTCCCAAATGGCATGTAACCGCCTTACATACCTGGTTCATTTAGGGTTCTATGGCTTGGTTCGGCTTACAAGTCGTTGCACGCCGCTAGCTCGCGCCAGACTATGGGCCAGTTCTTTTGGGCAATTCTCCCAGAATTGACCCCCTCCCCAGCTTCTCCCAGAATTGCCACTTAATATTTTTTTACAATTCCTAGCTAGTTAAGGTCTAATTAGCTAGGAATTGTAAAAAATATTAAGTGGCAATTCTGGGAGAAGCTGGGGAGGGGGTCAATTCTGGAAGAATTGCTCAAAAGAACTGGCCCTATAGCTCGTAGGGAGCGGTGGACTGTTTCCTTGTCTATCAAGATGACGAAGGTGTCCTATATAGAAGGTGGGCCCAAATTTGGTCGTCGGCCCATGTTGGGCTGCTAGGCTGGCTTTCGGTTTCGCTGACCATATATGAGTGTCGTACTCTCATCAACTAATTCACACAATTGTCCAACGACCCAGAATAATAAAATAGTTATTGTCATATTTCCCATTCATGATAAATGTTTATTATTCATGCTAGAATTATATTGACCAGAAACTTAAATACATGTGTGAATATATAAACTACACCGTGTCCCTGGTAAGCCTCTACTAGACTAGCTCATTGATCAAAGATGGTTAAGGTTTCCTAACTATAGACATGAGTTGTCATTTGATAATGGGATCACATCATTAGGAGGAGGATGTGATGGACAAACCCAACCGTAAGCTTAGCATCAGATTGTTTAGTTATTTGTTATAGCTTTCTTCATGTCAAGTATCTGTTCCTTAGACCATGGGATCATGTCACCTCCACATACTAGAGGAATGCTTTGCGTGCTATAAAACTTCACTTCATAACTGGGTGATCATAAGGTGATATACATGTATCTCCGAAGGTATCTATTGGGTTGCATGGATCGAGACTGGAATATGTCACTCCGTGTGACAAAGAGATATCTCTGGGCCCTCTCGGTAATACAACATCACAAGAAGCTTCATGTGGCTAATGAGTTTAGTCATGGGATCTTGTATATGGAACGAGTAAAGAGACTTTCCGGTAACAATATTGAACTAGGTATAGACAATCTCAGGCAAGAAACATATCGCCGGACAAAGGGAATTGCATACAGACTTAACTGAATCCTCGACATTGTAGTTCAACCGACAAAGATCTTCATGGAATATGTGGGAATCAATATGGGCATGCAGGTCCCACTATTGGTTATTGACCAGAGAGGAGTCTCGGTCATGTCTGCATGTTCTAAACCTGTAGGATCGCACGCTTAACGTTTGATAGTGCTAGGGTAGTAATGAGATATAAATAACGGAAAGTACGAAGGTTGTTCCGAGTCCCGGATGGGATCCGGGATATCACAAGGATCTTCGAAATGGTCCGCACGTAAAGATTCATACATGTGAAGTTTTATTTTAGCTACCAGAAAAGTTCGGGGGCATTGCCGGCATTGTATCGTAGTCGCCGAAGGGGTTTCAGGGATCCATCGGAGGGGTCCACCTGCCCTGGGGTTCAACATGGGCTGTAGGAGGGGGGGGGGGGCTGTCCAACATGGGCCAAGCACACCAGCCCCCAACAGGGCCATGCGGCCAAGGGAGGGAACCCTAAGTGGGGACGGCGCCGCACTTGCCTTGGAGGGCAAGGCACCCCTAGGCCGTCGCCCCCTTCCCTCACCCCTATATATAGTGGGGGATTGGGAGGGCAGGGCACCCCCTTCACCCTTGCCCTCTGTCACTCCCAACTCCTCCCACCTTTTCTCCGGTACGCGCTTGGCAAAGCCCTGCCAGAATTCCGCTACTGCCACCACCACCATACCGTTGTGCTAGTTTCGATCTCATCTACCTCCTCTCTCTCGCTTGCTAGACCAAGAATGAGAGGACTCCATCGAGCTGAACGTGTGCTAATCTCGGAGGTGCCGTCCGTTCGGCACTAGATCATATTGGATCTTGAAGAGTACGACTACATCAACCGCGTTATGACGCTAACGCTTTCGGTTTACAAGGGTATGTAGAAACACTCCCCTCTCATTGCTTTGCATCTCCTAGATTGGATCTTGTGTGTTTTGTAGGATTTTTTTTATTTTCATGCTTCGTTCCCCATCAGGGGTTACCTCAGCATCTTGCCGACCATATGTCTTTACCTATAAAGCAGGGGGAACCCTTTTCGAGATATGCTCTTCGTCTCCTGCAATATCTCTCCTTTTTAGGATAAGATTTTTTTCTCCTTTCTTCTCTCACCTCGCACCCATCGAGCACCTCCCCGGATATATCTCCACAACAAATATTGAGTGCAATGCAGATCACAAAAACAAATAGTGCAACTCTTTAGTAAATTATTCATATACCTCACATAATTCACAAAAATATGTTCGTAGCGAAATAACAATTCTCCAAAAAATGTTGCACAAACCATGAAAATTGCAACATAAAGAAACAAAAGAATCATACCCATATACCTCACGAGAATTGTCCATATGGTGGAGAAATATGTTCCCTCTATACTTGCTCAAAGAATACCATCAAAATGATTTATCCTTCCTAATAAAATATTCATGTAGCACACAGAATTGTTCACATGGTTCACAAATATGTGATGAAAAAGGTGTATCTTACAATAGTAATTCATATGGTCAACATATATGTCTTGAAATAATAGCTTTCTCAAAGAATGTAGCATTGTGTGTCGAACATGTTCACTCCCCTTATATAGTTGTGATAGTTTTGTTGTTTGAGAAAAAAATGTTTCACTTTTTTTCAAAGTGATAATATAATGTGATAACATTCACGAATATTTTTCAGTGAAGTTGAAATATGTGCCACTAGTTCAAAAACCGTCCGGGGTCCAAGTTAAAATTAAGACGGTGAATCTTGTTGATATCATTGTTGAGGAAATTCTTAATGGGTAGCTGCTCGGTTAGCTGGGGAGTAGGGTGCTAATAGGCTAATCGGCAAGTTAATCAATTAATCGGTTGATTTATTAGTTTGTCGACTGCTCGATGACCCTATGAGTAGGTATTAATTGGCAAGTTGATTGGTTAATCGGACGAATTCTTGAACATGGGTTGATATCATATTTCTATGTCACGTAATACAATATAAAACTAGTGGTTGAGGCGCCACCCTGTGGCGCCTCTTGAGAGGAATTCGTGTGCACGTTTCCATTTTTAAAAAAAAAATACATAGAGTCCTCATCCCCGTCTAAAAAGAACATCCCAGAAAAAAATTCTCACTTTTATCTAAAAAATAAGTAGAAAAAAATAGCACCGCAGCCTACTAGCGAGTGCCACTTTGCATAACCCTTAATTTAAAAAAATACATTTAAAAAATAATCCACATATTCATCTAAAAAATTTCAAAAGATTTCTCACCGCGGCCAACCAACTTGCGCCGCATGGCATAGCTGGTTGGCGGCCCTTCACGCGTAGCTTAACTGGTTTAAATGTTGTTGAAACGAAATTATAACTGCTGTTCCAGATTAAGATGAATACTAGAATTTAATAGATCGAAATTGCAAAATGTTTTTTAAGGAGTAGAAAGGGAAAGCAAAAATAAAGTAAATGAGGTCGATGGGTGCCACCGGAGAGAGGTCGACGACCAACAGTCATAGGCAGATCGGCCAATGGCAATGGAAGCGGGTTCGAGTTGGAGATGAAATATGAAGGATGGCCGGAGGAGGTCCATGTAGTCGTTTCCTCCTGTGGCACCTGTAGACAATGACCATGAGGACCAACAGTCTACAAACCCTAGACCGAAGGCATCTGATGCGGATTAGTAGGGGGAGAGAGACTTGTATGAGATCTCACATTTAGGTGAGATCGTGAGATCAACGCCATTTTTTTTTCATATTTAAACATTTTGAAAAAAAGAATCTGAAATTATTTGACAGCATCCATGTGGGTATGCCTACAACTCTGGAAAAAAAATTCAGCTCAAAACTCAATGTACATTTAGAGATTCAAAAAAGACAAATTTTAATTTGACACTATTTACATTCGATCTTGTCTTTTTTGTTTCTATTAATGTAAGTTGAATTAGGAGCTTGAACTTTTTGAGATTGTACAAATATTGATGCATGTCTGCAAATTTTTTGACAATGTTTGAACATGTATTTTCTATCTAAAAATGAGGTGACACGCACTATATTGTACACAAAAATTATCAACAGCTTATGTGAAATGTCGTACAAGGTAATCAACTGGAGAATGGGCCCGCGAGGACGGCGCTTCCAACATTTAGCTGGCCCAGTAGAAACCCTATCTTACTTTCCCTTCTTACAGCCGCCGCGCCTCCACTTCACTGTTCACTCCACTCGCCGCCGCGTCCCGACTCCACTCAATTCCGGCCATGGGCGCCATCGTCGAGAATTTCATGGACTGGCTCCCCAGCGGTGGAAATGCCGTGGCAATCGCCGCCTCCCTCTCCGCCGCCGTTGACTACGAGGGCGAGGACCGCATCAGCGCCCTCCCCGACGACCTCCTCCGCAACATCGTCTCTCGCCTCCCCGTCAGGGACGCCGCCCGAACCGCCGCCATCGCCTCTCAGTGGCTCCACCTCTGGCGCTCCACCCCGCTCGTCCTCAGCGACGTCGACCTACTCCCCTCTACGGTCGCCCGCATCCTGGCAGATCACCCGGGCCCCTTCCAAGCCATCTACATCGCCCGTTGTAGGTTCGCATCCCACGAGCGTGAGCTCGCAGAGTGGCCGCGCCTCCTCGCTGCCAAGGGCATCCAGGACCTCGTCCTCGTCAACGACGTCATCGGTTCCCAGTTCATCACCGACACCATGCTCCTCCCAGCGGACATTTTCCGCTGCGCCTCACTTCAGCGCCTCTTCTTGGGATTCTTCAGGTTCCCGGACACCGTTGGTCTCTCCCGCGGACCCGACGTCCTGCCCCATCTTCGGGAGCTCAGCATGTTCACTACAGTCATCAACACCTGGGACCTCGACTACATGCTCGCTTGCTGCCCGGTCCTGGAGAAGCTCGCGTTCGTACTCAGCAATTCGCCAGATCTCATCCACCTCCGCAGCAAAAGCCTCCAGTGTGTGCTCCTCTGGTTTTTCACGGCGGAGGAGGTCGCCGTGGTGGACGCCCCGCTCCTGGAGCGGCTCTTCTTGGTGGATCTTGCGGGCTCTCCTCAGCAGCCCCGTGACGACAGTACTATGATGATCAAGATTGCTTGTGCGCCCAGCCTGCGGGCGCTCGGCTTCTTGGAGACAAGAACTCACCGGCTGCATATCGGCGACAATGCCATCAAGGTATAATAACATTTCCAAGTATATACATAGTTAATGAGATTGCCAATGATGTATAGAGATGACATATTTGCCTTTTCGAAAAAATGCTGCCTCTTTTGGTGCATCGTTTGGCCACTGCAGCCTGGCATACTGCCGAGCCCAAGCACAATGCTTCCGGGCGTTAAGAAATTGGCCGTTAAGGTTAATTTTGGTGTCTCAAAGGAGGTCAAGATGCTGGTGGCCTTCCTCGGATGCTTTCCCAACGTTGACACACTGCACATTGAGGTGAAATCCTAGTATCCATGCAATTATTTAGTCAGTCCGTTGGCACTCATACTGCTATTTATTAGAAATGGAAGATGATTGCTTCTTGCGCAACCCATCTCTAATGAACCATTTACTGATATCATATTTCAGTCTTTAACTGAACCCACCGGAAGAAAACATGCCAAGTTCTGGCGGGAGCTCTCTACTGTCGAATGCATCGAGTCCCACGTCAAGAAGATGGTTGTCCATGAATATAGAGGGGATCAAAGTGAACTTCGATTCCTTAAGTTCATTTCCAGGAGAGCGGAAGTGCTACAAACTTTGTATGTTCTGCTAAACAGAGAGAGTCTTACTTCGGTGGCCAAGGTGAGAAAGATGACACGCAGATTGGTGGCTCTCTCGCGTCTAACATGTTGCGGTGACTGTCAGATAATGGTGCTTGGCCCTGAACTTCAGAATGATTGGAGCTTCCAGAAAGCATCCGATATTACTGTCGATGACCCGTTTCACTGGTGAACTTGAGGTTGGTTATATATTTGCATGATCCAAAGCTTTTTTGGTGGTTAATCATGTACTGTTCTACATGCAAGGACACTGTTTAGTGTGTAGGCAAGTATGTCTGTTCTTGTTTCATTCAGAATGCACTGTTATGTACCATCTTATCTACTGCCCCATATTTGTTCCTAATGTAAAGACCAGTATGCTCCTTCTTCCAAACATAGTGCGGCTGCTTTCTAGCATGTGTTAGGTTCATTTTCTATTCCCGTGTACGATGGTGCCTATGTGAATTTGATTATCATTAGTGTACAGAGCTAGGTAGACCTTATCGTGTGCCTCACAATGATCAGGATAAGGATGAAGAAGGCTACTTAATCTAGGTGTGTTTCTGATTTCTGCATTGCAGATTCTATTGCTACATGACTTTGAATCTATTATGCATTATTTGTTCTAGTGTTTCAGTCGACCTAGGCCAGTTGTTATAGTAACACTTTGAAACAACCTTAGGTAGAAAAAATTATCTGCCTTAGTGCTCACCAACCTTGAGTTAACCTGCATTTTAATCGTAACATTTTCTTCTTCTTTGAGAGAAATGATAAAGTTTACAGAGGGAATACATTTATAGATCCACAAAAACAATGTAGGGGGTCGAACATGATGCACACAACATTTTTTTAAGCTAGTGTACCCAGAACCGAAACAAACTTGAAAATGGAAACAGATATGCCTTTGACGCAAAATAACCAGTTCTCGTACACTTCTAATCAAACTTGCATTATTACCAAACACTGCAAGGGCTGTATCTATGGAGCAACGAGAGGAACCTCCTACCAGGCAGAAATGCTGCATGAAAAAAACATCCAACTTCGGGAGAACAAGGCTGTGCCCAGTTTTTTTTTTTTTTTTTTTTTTTGTAACGGGTGCCCAGCTCTTTGGATCTCTAACCTGATTGTGATTTTCTTTTTTCATTTTGCAATGCCCATGAAAAATGAAGTGAATTACGCCCTCAGGTCGTTGTGTGAACGAGAGAATGATTTAAATCTCTACCGACAGCCATTATTTCTATTTAAAGAAATAATACTAGTATATCAGACCCAGGTCGGCATTGACAATTTGGATGATAGGCGCGTGGTCATGTGACCTTGCACAACTTCAGGAGCGTGTTCATGTGGCCTTGCACATCTTGAGGTCATTACGAAGATAGACTAAGACAATAGTAGGTTTCGTTTAGAGCCAGTGTTCATGTGGCCTTGCACATATCGAGGTCATCACAAAGACAATAGTAGGTTTAGAGCCCGTGCTCATGTGGCCTTGCACATCTCGAGGACATTGTGAAGATTGATTAGACATCGACCAGGTCATCATCAAGCCAAGGACAATAATTAAGATTAAGACCTGTGAGGGGGGCCTTGCACATCACGGGGAAGAGAGAAGTCTCCGTCCAACTATAATACATAATACATTTGTATTGAGAGAGACTTAACAGGGCACCGAGATAGGAGTTGGGAGCGTAACCAACCTCATACATCATCCTCACATTTGTATCAACCCACATAGTCTTTCTCGGGAAAATGGAAAATCAAAACCACACAGTGGCCATGGATGCCAAGCTGATGGTGTCCACACACGGTGGCCATGTCAACATGTTGAAGGATGTGCTGAACAAGGAGGATGCCATGGCGACGATGCTTCCCAGTGAGGACCAATCTGGTGCCGCTGCCATCAATCCCCTGCTGCTTCTGTCAGCGCGCAGGGGCTCCTGGGAGGCCCTGAATGCCCTTCTCCAGAGGGAAGACGCAAGGGATCCACCAATGATGATTCCCACTCTTGAATTTCTTGAGTTGGTAGCGGGAGGCAGCGGCGCCCAGGGAAGAAGTGCGGCGTCTGCTGGTCGTGATGTAGAAGAGGGCGTTGACCAGCAGCCTGCTGCTTCGCCTGCAGCTGGAGCACTCCTCAAGGGCGTCACCGCCGACGGGGATACCGCACTACATGCGGTCGCCGGCAACGGCGATTGCCAGAATTTCTTGAAGTATGCCGGCATCGTCTACGACAGGGACAGGGCGCTCCTGTTTGTGCAGAATCACAAGGGTGACACACCCTTGCATTGCGCTGCCCGAGCTGGGAACTCCAAGATGGTTTCTCGTCTCATTGATCTAGCTGCGTGTGAGGGCGACGGCAGGAAGCTGGAGCTCTTGAGGATGGAAAACAAGCGTCAGGAGACGGCCCTGCACGAGGCTGTCCGATTTGAAGACGGTGGAATTCTGGGTCACAAGGAGAGATTATTGCTTGATGCCGCCGACCCCACCGGAGAAGAAAAGAATAAGCGTGGCAAGGCAGAGACAGAGGGTGCCCTAAATGAAGACGGTAAAAGTCCGGTCGCCGCACCGGAAGAACAGGCTATTGTCAAGCTGCTGATGGGCGCTGATCGCGAATTGGCTAATTATCCTGCAGGCGGCATTTCACCACTGTACCTAGCCGTCTTGCTGGAGAAGGGTACAATTGCACTGACTTTACACGCAATGAGTGGTGGCAATCTCTCCTATTCCGGAGCAGACGGACAAAATGCCTTGCATCTTAGTATTCTTCGAGATACAGGTACCCGCTAAACACTAGCAACTATTTTTGGAACTTGCGTGCCCATTTATTTTTCACCTACTCTAGCAACGGTATACCCCATTTAGTTCACTTGCTTCCTCACATTTTTTTTACCTATCTATTTTTTGACTGGTTTTAAGTTATATCGTTGCTTATCTATAAACTAGCATTGTGTACTGCGCAATTGAGCCATATATGTCTTTGATCATCTGTTGTTTGGGGGCACCGGAAAAGGTGAAATCCCAATTGCACGACCACAACATATATCTACGTGGAGCGTGCTTGTGATGTTTAAGGCGTTGATCGATTTGTTTGTCATGTAGCTGTGCATTCTCATTTGTTTTGTGGAAATACCAAAGGATGAACCTTCGCTGGGAAGGAGCTCCCAGCGAACGTCCCTACGGCCTTGTGATCGAAATCAAACAGATGACATTTTTTTTTAAAAAATTACACTGTTCACTGGCAATTTTTCTTTCCGTACATGGCCAGCCCCTAGCAAACGCATGACCTTTTTTAGTTGTTTTGGCATGGCAACTCTGACGTTTGTTGTCAATTTCTCTCACAGCAAACGATATTCACGTCCTTGTTTTGGAACAAAAAAGAGTCCGCCACAATTCAAATCCAAGCCTTATGATTTTGAAGTCAGGGTTCACCAGCTCAACAACCAGATATTTTATTTGTTCTCTGGGAATTTCTAGCATGTTACTCTGTTTTTCTTCTTGTTATGCTTTTAGTTGTTTTGGACTACTCTTTATGATCACCTTATTGTTCAACCTTCAGGTTATGTTTACCCTTCTCTTGTTAAAGATCTTTGGGTTCCTGGAACCAAAATTTGGGATAATAATTTGATTTCTTCTCTTTTCCGACAGCCTCTTGCTACTGCTATTATTCAAACTGATATTATTCAAGAGGACTGTCCGGATATACTTTGCTGGGATCTAACACCTAATGACAATTGTACTTCCAAATCCACTTATAAATTGTGCTTGCAGGACATTCATGCTAATCCTAGATCTGCTCCTTCTCAAGTTTCTTTGCAGATTAAAAATCTTCTAAAGCTGATTTGGAAGCAAAAGACAATAATTCCTAGAGTCAAGACTTTTGCTTGGAGGCTTCTCCGGGAGGCCCTTCCCACAGGTTTGAGAGCTGGCCGCTTTTCTATACATATCTCTCAATTTTGTTGCAGATGTGGACAGCAAGAAGATGAGATGCATTTGTTTTTTCTTTGCGACTTTGCTAGAGCTGCTTGGTTCTCTTCTCCTTGGTGCATTAGAACAGATGCACTAATTCAAGCCAATCCTACTATTCATAGCGTTTTACATGCTTTAATTAACATGAATAATTCCCATGCATATGTGCCTAACATTCTCAATTTTTTGTGGTGCCTATGAAAAGCTCGGAATGACCATCTTTTCAATAGGAAGAGAGCTCTTCCCTGTCAAATTCATATTGCTGCTAAAGCTCTCGATGTTGAATTGAATGATAATATGCATGTTTCTCTCCAAAATAACGTTGTTTGTGATGTGCCTACTGTTAACCAGCTACCTGTGCATGGAAAAACAATTAAGTCTGATCTTCTGCTAACAGGACCAAGAGTTTACTCTGATGCAGCTTTCAGGTGCAAAAAAATCCCTGGTTTAACTCAAGGAATGGTGGCTACTAGTATCGGAGTCTACCTTTGTTTGCCACAAGACCCGACGGAAATCAATGTTCAGATTCAAGCGTCTTCTGCGGATACAGATTCTCCTTTGAAAGCGGAAGCTTTGGCTCTTCTTTTGGCGGCTCAAGTGGCTAATCGCCTTAATATTTCTCAGCCTACTTTCCTCACCGACTGTCTCTCTTTGGCATCGTTTGCTGCTTCTTCTAAGGCTTCTGATGTTGCCATCCCCTGGGCTATCAGGAAAATACTAGCTGAATTTTTCTTCTTCTCCTTGTGCGATTGCGGAAACGTCTCACCTCGTTGGAGGCGACAGGTTCGTGTTAAATAAGCAGGGGCGCACCTCCCTGATACAACGCATACATTGAGTTGTTACAGAGATTGAGACTTGGAGAACAAGAGATAGAATCGGTTACAACTAGGTAGAGATAAGAGAGAATCCTACTACCCAACTACCAAGCTAATCTATATCAAAACAACTCAAGGAGAGGTGCGGTCAGTGCACATTGGCACGTTACATGACATGTTTAACACCCTCCCTTAATCACAACTTCATCAAGTTGAGATTATATTTGAAGGCTTCAAAACTCCTTGTTGGCAATGGCTTTGTGAACCCATCTGCAACCTGATCTCTGGAGTGTATAAACCGAATATCAAGCTGTTTTTGAGCAACCCTTTCGCGGACAAAATGAAAATCTATCTCAATGTGTTTTGTTCTTGCATGAAACACAGGGTTGGCAGACAGATAGGTGGCACCAAGATTGTCACACCATAAACAAGGAGCTTGCTTACTTTTCACACCAAGTTCCTTAAGCATGGACTGCACCCAAATGATTTCAGCTGTGGCATTTGCTAGTGCCTTGTATTCTGCCTCTATACTTGACCTAGAAATTGTTGCTTGCTTTCTAGCACACCAGGAGATCAAGTTAGGCCCAAAAAATATTGCAAAACCACCAGTGGAACGCCTGTCATCTAGGCATCCTGCCCAATCAAAGTCAGAGAAGGCACTGACAAGTGTAGAAGATGATCTGCTGAAACTGAGACCAACACTCAAAGTATTTTTGACATATCTTACTATACGTTTCGCAACAGCCAAATGAACAGTAGTGGGTGCATGAAGGAACTGACAGACTTTATTGACAGCAAAAGAAATATCAGGCCTGGTTAGAGTGAGATATTGAAGTGCTCCTACCAAGCTTCTGTATTTTGTGTTGTCTTCTTGACTCAAGAGTGTACCTTCTGTAAGAGATAGTTTCTCTGAGCTGGATAATGGAGTGGATGTAGGTTTACAACCTTGCAGACCAGCCTTCTTGACTAGGTCAGTGGCATACTTTTCCTGAGAGAGATGAAGTCCATCCTTGTGTTTCTTCACCTCAATTCCAAGGAAATAATGCAAGTCTCCAAGATCCTTTAGAGCAAAGTCTGCCCCCAAGTCTTTCAACAGTCCTGTGATTGCTTCATCAGATGAACTTGTCATAATGATATCATCAACATATATGAGGACAAATATGCATGTGTTGGACTTGTTGTAAATAAACAGTGAGGTGTCAGACTTTGAAGGGACAAAGCCAAGAGTTTGCATTTTGTGACAAAGACGAGAATACCAAGCCCGTGGAGCTTGCTTTAGACCGTATAATGCCTTATCAAGTTTGCACACATGAGAGGGGTTGCTTTTACTTTCAAACCCAGGAGGTTGCTTCATGTACACTTCCTCTTCCAGAACACCATGGAGGAACGCGTTCGGTACGTCTAGTTGTCTGAGACTCCAGCCCCTGGAAACAACAATAGACAGGACAAGACGAATATTTGCAGCTTTTACAACTGGGCTAAACGTATCTTCGTAGTCTATACCATACCGTTGCTTGAAGCCTTTTGCAACTAGTCTAGCTTTGTATCGATCAATAGTTCCATCAGACTTTCTTTTGATTCGAAATACCCACTTGCAATCAATTAAGTTTTTACCTTGCTGTGGAGGAACCAAATGCCATGTATTATTTTTCTTTAGTGCAATAAACTCTTCATTCATTGCCTTCTGCCACCGTTCATCACCAAGAGCTTGTTCAAGTGTGTTTGGTTCACCTGGTTCGCCTGTGGAACAGATCATGCCATATTTATTTATATGCTTATAATCAACAGGTTGTATTACCCCTTCTTGAAGCCGTGTGCGACGTGGTGATGGGGTGATCTATAGATTAGCCGCAGAAGATCCTGTGGGCTGAACAGGAGTTGCCGTTGCCGATCCCGAGAGGGATTCACTGACCGTTGCAGCCGAATCTGCAGGGCTTGGATCTTCTGTGGCAGGACATGGCGTTGAATCCTCAGTAGCAGCAGATCCCGGTGAAGGAGGCAGCTCATAATTGCTGCATGATGGCGTATCAGCCTCGTGACACGCGCGTGTCAGCCGGTCTCGTCCGTTGGATTCAGCACCAGTGCGGGGCACCATGGCCGCATCTGCTCCTGGTCCCACCTCGGTCGGGCGAACCGGGGCGTGGCGCGCGTAGCACCGCGGGTGGGCGCCGAATCGCGCGTTGCCCAGACCCGTCGCAGGGGGCCGCGTGTCAGGCGCGGATTGGAGCGGTGCGGGAGACGCGTCTCGACCGATTGAAGGCGACCGCGTGGCGCGCCCAGAGGCGGTCGGCACGGGGCAGAATCCTGGCGCGACTGGCGCGACTGGCGCGTCTACACCTGCGGATCCCGAGGAGGATCCGATCTGCCGCGCCTGCCGAACGGATCCCGAGGCGGATCTGCCTCCCGTCTCGCGACACATGAGATGTCGTTCATAGGAGGCGTTTTCTTCGCCGTTTTCGCCACTGTTTGCTTCATTGTTTTCCCTGGTTTCTCCTGTTTCATCACAAAACTCAAAGGTGCCATTAGTAAGAGGATGTATCAGTGGTTGATCATCATAGTTTAGTCCCCCTTGATCAATGCCGGAGAGGTGAGGAGAGAGGAGTAAAATTTCCTCACGAAGAAGTGCGCCGGCATTTGGATGGAGGTCAGCGAAGGGAAACTTCGTTTCATCAAAAACGACATCCCTGGAGATGTAGACGCGACCGGTGGAGACATCTAGGCATTTGACACCTTTGTGCTGAGCACTATACCCTAAGAAGACACATTGCTTGGAGCGAAACATAAGCTTGCGTTTGTTGTATGGGCGAAGGTTGGGCCAACAGGCACATCCGAAGACACGAAGAGATGTGTAGTCGGGTTTTGTGTGAAGGAGACGTTCCAATGGAGTTTCATGGTTGATAACACGACTAGGAAGCATGTTAATGATATGAACGGCAGTGAGAAAAGCCTCATCCCAAAACTTGAGGGGCATGGATGCACCACGAGGAGGGCTAAGCCAACCTCAACTATATGTCTGTGCTTGCGTTCAGTTGAGCCATTCTGTTGATGGGCATGCGGGCATGACACGTGATGTGAGATGCCAAGGGTTTGGAAGAAGGAGTTGAGTTTTTCGTACTCCCCTCCCCAGTCCGATTGGACTGCAATAATTTTACGTTCAAATTTTTCTTTCAACTAGAGCTTGGAAGTTTTGGAAAACTTGAAAGACATCGGATCTTTTCTTGAGGAGATAGATCCATGAAAATTTGCTGTAGTCATCTATGAAGCTTACGTAATAAGTGTGTCTACCAACAGAACTAGGGGCAGGGCCCCAAACATCAGAGAAGATTAATTGCAGAGGATTGGTAGAAACACTAGTAGATATAGGGTAAGACAACTGATGACTTTTTGCTCGTTGACAAGAATCATAAATGGTTTCAAGATCACGCTCACCAACATACGGGAGCTTATTTTTCCTAGGTAATTTTTCAACTAAAGAGAAAGCAGCATGTCCTAGTCGATCGTGCCACCGTGTTGACGAAAGTTTGGCAACACCAAAGGCTCGTTTATTGAATCTTGGATGCTCCGGAAGCAATGGATAGAGGCCTCGAACGCATCTACCTCGATAAAGTATTTTCTTCGTGGCCTGGTCCTTGATCAAGAAAAAGAAAGGATGAAATTCAAGGAAGACATGATTGTCAATGGCAATTCTATGAATAGAAAGTAGATTCTTGTCGGCACTAGGAACATGCAAAATTTTCTTTAGATGAATTTTACGGCGAGGGATACTAAAAAACGAGTGACCAACATGACTGATCCTCATACCTTCACCGTTGGCAGTGTAGATTTGATCTTTTCCACGGTACTTCTCCTTCATAGTGACCTTCTCGAGCTCGTTTGTGATGTGATTGGTAGCACCACTGTCGACATACCAGTTTGTGTCGATGCCGTAGGAGCCATCCGCAGCTGCAGCAACTTTGTCCTCATCTTGGGAGTCGTCGTCATCTTCATCGTAGCGGTACCAGCAGTCTTTGGCCTTGTGCCCAAGCTTGCCGCAGATCTGGCAGCGAGGGGCATCCGGACGAGACCTGGTGGAGCTGCCGCCGCGACGAGATTTGGGGTTGGTGGAGCGACCGCCGCGCGAGTTGGAGGAGCCACCACCATTGCTGGCGCCTCCGGGACGCCCTTTTGTGCGAGGAGAGCCGCAAGATCGAGGGGCACCGCCACGACCGCGAGATGCAGCGTTAGCCGAGGACTTGAAGCCGCCGGCGGAGCCATGGAACTGGGCCATGCGCTGATTGAAGTTACTCAGCATGGCATAGAGCTCATCAAGTGTGACGGGCGTGACTCGGGCGTCGAGGGCGGAGACGAGCGGCTGGTAGTCGATGTCGAGCCCATGGAGAATGTACGAGATCAACTCGTCATCTTGGATGGGTTTCCCGGCGGCGGCGAGTTCATTAGCAAGGCCGCACAGGGAGGCAAAGTAGGCGGCGACCGACTAGTTGCCCTTCTGTGCATTGATGAGCGCAGTGCGGATGTTGTTGACGCGGCTGAGTGAGCGGGACGAGAACATGCCCGCCAATGCCACCCAAAGTTCACGCGCCGTGGTGATCGCGGTGACCGCGACCAGAACCTCCTTCGAGAGAGTACTCAGCAGGTAGCCGAGCACTTGTTGCTCCTCCCTGACCCAGAGAGGGTGGACAGGGTTGGGCGCAGAAGTCTCCTTGCCGTCTTTGTCCTTGGTGACGTGGAGTCTGGCCGGTTCCGGCGAGGTGCCGTCGACGTAGCCGAAGACACCGGCGCCCCGCGGGTGGGGTGTGACCTGCGTGCGCCAGAGCACGTAATTCGTGCGGTTGAGCTTCTCGGTGACCTGGCCATTGAGGCTAGGTTGGGAGGCGCCGGATGAAGACATGGCTATGCACTAGATGCAATCGGGGTAGCTAGCTAGATTGAAGAGGAAGGGCTCTGATTACCATGTGCGATTGCGGAAACGTCTTACCTCGTTGGAGGCGACGGGTTCGTGCTAAATAAGCAGGGGCGCACCTCCCTGGTACAATGCATACATTGAGTTGTTACAGAGATTGAGACTTGGAGAACAAGAGATAGAATCGGTTACAACTAGGTAGAGATAAGAGAGAATCCTACTACCCAACTACCAAGCTAATCTATATCAAAACAACTCAAGGAGAGGTGCGGTCGGTGCACATTGGCACGTTACATGACATGTTTAACACTCTTCTGATCTTCATGCTCAGGTGTTTCACATTTCTAGGGAGATCAATGGGATTGCCCACAATATGGCTCAACAGGTTCTTAGGCCTAATCTAGGACCTGACATATGCTGTTTTGCCTCAGCTCATCGAAATGGATCTTGCCCTGTAGTTTCTCTTCTTTCCAATTTTCAGTTCCAGGGATTTGTAATCCATGCTGTACATTGTTATTGAGCTGAATAGTAAAGTTTGGCGCTTTGTGCGCCTTCTGTTGTTCAAAAAAAAAGTAGAGATTTTGAGATGTTCCATGCTAAAACCGCTCTCTAGATAACAGAAAGATAGACATAATCATCTCTACACTTGACGTTGTTGTCGTCTTATACATAGGTACATCTTATACATAGGTAGTACATAATTAAATACATGCCTTGTTCAATGGAATGCTACTGAGATTAAGATAATTCCTACATGATTGAATACACACAATGCAGGCTTTTTTGATTCACTAACCTAAAAAACATATTCTGCACAGTGATGACAGAGTTCCTACTGCATTGGGACAAAAGCCTTACTACACAAGTGGACAAAGATGGGAGCACGCCGCTTCACTTTGCTTCATCGTTGTGGACTCAGTTTTATCGGCAGTATCACTTGCTCTGCAGACCCCATGGTACTATTATGTACGGATTCCCCTGAAATCACCATGGATGCTCGACATAGTATTCAAGGCTAACCCCGCAGCAGTGTATCAAGTAGACAAGAACGGATCTTTCCCCATACATGTGGCTGCCTCTGTAGGTGCCAAAAGTGCCATACTGTTTTTCCAGCGGGAGTGTCCGGATACTGCTGGACTACGTGACGCTAAAGGAAGGACGTTCCTTCATGTTGCCATCGAGAAAAGAAGAATGTTCATAGTCTCCTATGTATGTCGAGATCCATCTTTAGCTTGGATTATCAATATGCAAGACAATGACGGAAACACTGCACTGCACTTAGCTATACAGGCTCAGAGCTTTAGGATGTTCTGTGTGTTAAAAGATAGATTGTAGCGTGTCAACGCGTATGTACGTATATGTGTACGTTCGGTTGTAGTAGGATAACATTGTAACCGAGGGAGGTTGTTGTAGCCGGCCTTATCTCTAGTATAGCTTGGATTAGGGGCCAAGACTTAAACAACCTCCTCAAACTCTCATGTATCTTGTGCTATATATTAACACGAATGCGTCCCTGATGAGATCATCAAACGCTTAGCCTATTTTCTTATATGGTAATCAGAGCCTACCTCGGTTGCATCCATGGCGAACTCATCCACAAATTTGTTCCCCTCATCTCCTTTTGCACACTTCGCCACAGAGAAGCTCACGAGAGGAAACGAGGCACTCTGGCGCGCCACCGTCCTCTCAGCCATCCGGGGGGCGCAGATGGCGGCCTTCATCGACCTCGAGCAGGAGGTGCCACCCATGCACACGGAGGTCACCTCCTCCGACGCCAAGACCAAGACCAAGGCTCCGAACCCGGAGTTCAGCGTGTGGTATGCGCGAGATCAGCAGGTTTTCTCCTACCTGCTGACAACGCTGCCGCGCGAGATGGCCATCCAAGTTGCAACATGCCATACCGCAGCTGAGCTGTGGAACACTGTGCAAGGGATGCTGGCATCGCATACCCGCGCACAGACCGTCAACGTCAGGATTGCCCTGGCGAACCTCCAGAAGGGCAACCTCTCCGTCGCTGAATATGTCGGTAAGGTTAGAACACTTTGTGATGAACTAGCTGCTTCAGGGAAGAAGGTGGACAAGGAAGATGTCGTCTCCCACATCCTCGCTGGACTTGACGAGGAGTTTGATCCCGTGGTGTCTGCCATGTGCTCACGGGTCGAGCCTGTTGGGGTGCCGGAGTTGTACTCGCAGCTCCTAAGCTTTGAGACTCGCATGAACCTGTGTGGCGGGTCTTCTCAGTCTTCTGCAAACGCGGCGGCGCGCGGGCGCTTCAACAAGACAAACGGCGGCGGCGGTGACCGCGGCCATGGCTTCCCCAACAAACAAGGCGGCGGTGGCGGCAGAGATCGCAACCGCAACTACTCCAAGCCACTCAACCATGGAAATGGGGGAGGTGGTGGCAACGAAGGCGGCAGCGGCGGGAACTACAACAACAATCCCTCTGCCAAGCCTACGTGCCAGATTTGCGGCAAGATTGGACACCCTGCATGGAAGTGTTGGAAGAGGTATGACTCGTCCTACCAGGGGGGAGAAGAACAGCAGCATCAGCGCTCGGCAAACATGGCGGCCCCCCAGTATGGAGTCGATACCAATTGTTATCTTGACAGCGGCGCGACAGATCACATCACGGGAGACTTGGAGAAGCTGACAGTTCGCGACCGCTACACGGGAAACGAGCAAATCCACACAGCTAGTGGATCAGGTATGACTATTGCCCACATCGGTCAATCACACATACATACCCCTGAACGAGATCTTGTTCTTAAAATCATCCTTCATGTTCCTGAAGCCGATAAAAGTTTAATCTCTGCTAGTCGTCTTTCTGTTGATAACAACTCCTTCATTGAGATTCACCCCTACTCTTTTTTTGTTAAGGATCGGCAACAAAGAGAACCCTTCTTCGCAGCAGGGGTAGACAAGGTCTATACCCTGTAAAACACATGGAACAAGATGCCAAGAAGCATGTGCTCAGTGTCACCTCTCCATCTTTGGACAGATGGCACCGGCATCTAGGACACCCTTCTTCAATTATTGTTAGCAAAATAATTAGCCAGAATAAGCTTCCATGTGTTAGTCTATCGAATAATGAACTTGTCTGTGATGCTTGCCAAAAGGGAAAAAGCCACCAGTTACCATATCCAAAATCTATAAGTGAATCCAAGTTTCCTTTGGGACTTATCTTTTCTGATGTATGGGGACCAGCTGTTGAATCAGTAGGTAGAAAAAAAATACTATGTGAGCTTCATAGATGATTTCAGTAAGTTCACATGGATCTACCTAATCAAACATAAGTCAGAAGTTTTTCAAAAATTTCATGACTTTCAAAACCTTGTTGAGAGACAATTCAGTAGGAAAATTCTTGCTCTTCAAACAGATTGGGGGGGAGAATATGAGAAACTGAATTCCTTTTTTACTGAAATAGGGATATCCCATCATGTTTCGTGTCCCCATGCTCATCAGCAGAATGGGTCGGCCGAACGCAAGCATCGTCACATTGTTGAAGTAGGACTCTCTCTACTTGCTCAAGCCTGTATGCCCTTGAAATTTTGGGATGAGGCTTTCATTGCTGCTACCTATCTCATCAATAGGTTGCCTAGTAAAGTGATCAAGTTTGAAACTCCACTTGGAAAATTGTTCAATGAAACAACCAATTATTCATCTCTTAGAATTTTTGGGTGCGCTTGCTGGCCAAATTTGCGTCCATACAATTCACACAAACTTCAATTTCGCTCTAAAAGGTGTGCCTTTCTTGGTTACAGTAACCTGCATAAAGGCTTCAAGTGCCTAGATATTTCTACCGGGCGTGTATACATCTCAAGAGATGTTGTCTTTGATGAAACAATTTTTCCCTTCTCTGAATTACACCCAAATGCCGGCGCTCGCCTACGGGCAGAGATTCTTCTTTTGTCCCCGGAGCTTCTAAATCCAATAGATCACGGGGGTAATGAATGTGTTGATCAATTGGCAACTAGTCATAATACTGATTTACACGGAAAAAATGCTGTTTGTGGTCATGATTTTATGCAGAATCAGCCCTCCACAGGCGCAAGACACGAGGAAGGGACATGCGCTGATCCCGAGAGATCTGGCGCAGACACAGCAGGCGCAGATCCCAGGGAGGATTCACCTGGCAGTGGCAGTCCTGCCGCGCCTGGCATGCAGGAGGAAAACGGCGTGCGGGCTACGAGCATCCTCTCCGCGCGTGACACGTGGACAGAAGCCGGGCCACGAGCGGGTGGGTCCAGCCCGCCCTTGTCTTCACGCGACGATAGCCGGATCGGGTCCGCTGGGTGCGCGACAAGTCCAACGCGTCATAATGAGGCTGGCAGCCCGTCTCGCGGGGAGCCGTCGCCGTCCGCGCCTGATCCAAGGAAGATCGACCGCTCAAGTGTCGAGGCGGATTCCCCTGACCGCTCAGTACAAGGAAGCGGATCTTCTGCGGCCACTGGTGATCCCGATACGGCTATGGGAGGAGGATTTTCTGCAGTCGATTCCACTGGTGTCGCCGGGCCTGCACGAGTAACTCGGTCACAACAAGGTATTTTCAAACCAACAGTTCCCAAGGATGGAATAGTTAGGTATAAGAAAAATTTCAAGTTTGTAAATTTTGCTGCCACCGGTGAACCACAAAGTGTGGTAGAAGCTTTGAGTAACAAAAATTGGAAAAGTGCTATGCATGATGAATATGATGCTCTTATGAGAAATCAAGCATGGCATCTAGTGTCACCTAAGCAAGGAAGAAACATTATAGATTGTAAGTGGGTATATAAAATTAAAAGGAAGTCTGATAGTACAATAGACAGATACAAGGCTAGGTTAGTGGCTAAAGGATTCAAACAAAGATATGGTATTGACTATGAGGACACATTTAGTCCAGTAGTTAAAGCAGCTACTATTAGGCTTGTTTTGTCTGTTGCTGTCTCCAGGGGATGGAACCTTCGTCAATTGGATGTACAGAATGCGTTCTTGCATGGCGTTCTCGAGGAAGAGGTCTATATGCGACAGCCACCTAGTTTTGAGGATGGGTCAAGGCCACATCATGTATGCAGGTTGGACAAAGCTCTGTATGGCCTAAAACAGGCACCCAGGGCATGGTATTCAAGGTTGAGTTCAAAGCTACAACAACTTGGTTTCCAACCATCAAGGGGAGACACTTCTCTGTTCTTCTTTCAGAAAGGGAAGGTGATCATATTTATGTTGATTTATGTTGATGATATAATTGTTGCTAGCTCCTCATCCAAAACTACCTCGGCCTTGGTGAGAAATTTGAAAAATGAATTTGCAATCAAAGACCTAGGAGAGTTGCATTATTTTCTAGGCATAGAAGTCAAAAGATTAAATGAAGGTGGTATCTTACTTACACAAGAAAAGTATGCCAAAGACATATTGAAGCGTGTAGGGATGACAGATTGTAAGCCCTCTAGCACACCTATGTCTACTACTGAAAAGTTGTCATTGCATGAAGGAGAATTACTAAGTCCAGAAGAAGGAACCAAATATAGAAGTACAGTTGGTGCACTTCAGTACCTAACATTAACAAGGCCAGATATATCCTTCTCTGTTAATAAAGTCTGTCAGTTTTTGCATGCTCCTACTTCTGTTCACTGGACAACCGTAAAGAGAATACTAAGGTATATTCAAGGGAGCGCTGGAATTGGTCTGACAATATGCAAATCTCCTTCAACAACTGTTAGTGCCTTTTCTAATGCAGATTGGGCAGGATGTCTTGATGACAGGAGATCTACTGGAGGCTTTGCTGTGTTCTTTGGTTCAAATCTTATATCATGGACTGCAAAGAAACAGGCAGCAGTCTCACGCTCCAGCACTGAGGCTGAATACAAGTCCTTGGCAAATGCTACTGCTGAGGTGATGTGGGTCGAAACACTTCTTGATGAACTAAAAGTTGAGAGACCACGTGTGTCATACTTGTGGTGTGACAATCTTGGAGCAACATATCTGTCTGCGAATCCTGTATTTCATGCCAGGACAAAGCACATAGAAATTGATTTTCACTTTGTTCGTGAAAGAGTTGCACGAAAGCTTTTGGAGATCAAGTTCATTCCAACTGGAGATCAAGTTGCAGATGGGTTTACTAAACCATTACAAGTTCGACAGCTTCAAACTTTTAAGAACAATCTCAACCTTGACATGTTAAGATTAAGGGAGGATGTTAAAAGATAGATTGTAGCATGTCAACGTGTATGTACATATATGTGTACGTTCGGTTGTAGTAGGATAATATTGTAACCGAGGGAGGTTGTTGTAGCCGGCCTTATCTCTAGTATAGCTTGGATTAGGGGCCAAGACTTAAACAACCTCCTCAAACTCTCATGTATCTTGTGCTATATATTAACACGAATGCGTCCCTGATGAGATCATCAAATGCTTAGCCTATTTTCTTATACTGTGCTCTATTAGGGAATCCAAAGGTGAATTTGATTCTAACAAATAACCACGGGGAAACTCCTCTTGATCTATCCAGAAGTAAGCTTTCACGCGGACTGGGTCATGGACTGGTAATATACTCTCTGCTTTACTTTCAAGTTCGCCCCTTGAGTAAAATGTACTCCCTACGTTTTTAAATTCAAGTATTTTTAGAGATTCAAATATAGACTACATACGAAGCAAAATGAGTGAATCTACACTCTAAAATATGTCTATATACATCTGTATGTAGTTCGTATTAAAATCTCTAAAAAGACTTGGGGCCTCTTTGATTCGCAGGATTGGAAAAACAAAGGAAAATGAAAAATGTAGGATTGAAATGACATGGCCATTGGATTCTTATAGGATTTTAGTTATTTTGATTGTATCACAGGAAAAATAAAGGATTTCTTTCAAGAGGTTGGAGTGGATGCTAAAATTCCTATGAAATGTAGTACAAATGAATCCTTAGGAAAAAATCCTATAGGATTCAATCCTACGAATCAAACGACCAACGTAGGAAAATTTCCCAAGGATTGTAATCCTTCAAAAATCCTATGAAGATTCTTTGAATCAAAGAGGCCCTTATATTTAGGAACGGAGGGAGTATCATTCATGGCACATTACTTCATTTCGTACTCATATATTCCTATTGGTTTATATTCCAGAACTCCGAGAAGCAAATATATAATGTCTTGCGGTCTGTTGGGGCGAAACATGGTGCCCTTCGCCGGGATAAAGTCGAGGAAACATACAATCGACGTGTAAAATCAGAGGACGAGGACAGGGAATCAAAGAAGCTCAAAGATGCAGCACAAGTGCTTATAGTTGCATCTATCCTAATAGCAACTGTGGCGTTCAGTGCAACTTTTGCCCTTCCTGAAGGTTATAGAGCTGATGATCATACAAATGGAGGCACACCAACACTTGTTGGGAGTTTTGCTTTTGATGCCTTCATAATGGCCACCACATTAGCTTTCATCTGCTCCGCACTAGCTACCATCGGCTTCACGCTTGCTGCAACTCCCATGGTTAACTTGATCACCCGCACACTGAACTCTATCGTATCCATGTTTTTCATATCGAGTTCGGTCACATGCATGTCTATTGCTTTTGTGTTGGGTCCTTGCTCCGGTCGCTCGTAATACCGCTGTTGCGGTTTGTGTTATTACTCCTGCTGTGTTGCTAAGTGCAAATATGGAGGCTGCTATAAAATTTGGTTATTCTTGCATGACCGTTATGTCTTAGAAAAGGGCTATTCCTAGGGATGCTACAGCTAATAGGTATGTACATGTTCTCAGAGATCACTGCACTTTGGCCCTTCATAGCAAGCTTTGGTTGGGCTGCGTTGGCAAGGATCCACCGCCGTCGCTAAATCATAATCATTTGCTTGTCTAGTACTGGTGCTATGGAAGAATTTGATGTGTATTATTTTGGTTTCTAAACTTTATTTCTGTGAGACTGCTCCAATATGTAAGACATAAGCATCTTTACGATATTTTCTTATGTGCTCCGCACTTGTGCTGGTCCTGTAACATTTCTTTTTCAATACTACTTGCGCTTATAAGAAGTGGACAGAGCCGAGCGTTGGAAAGTATAGATAATGTTTTGACTTCAAGAACAAACATGAAGCATAATTCGCAATAATTTCCATTTTAAGTTTGTTTTGGTTCTGGGTACACTACCTTAATAAAATGGTGTGTCTGTGTTAGAAGTATAATTGAGTATAAACATAGAGATAAGGACATGTATTAGTTGTCTTGTACTCTAATCCTCTATCCTTCATGTACTCTATATATACCCCACGAGAGTTAGATCTCAATACAACAAAATTATCTATGGTCCTGATATTTTTCACATGATAAAGATAGAGATAAGGAGCTGGAGATTGAATAGGTTTAACACATGTATTACTTGTCTTAGCCAGTATGCCATATTTCCTACACAGTTTCTTGCATACATTTCACATAGTTTATTACAACCAAATAAAATCTCATAGTTTACAAACCAAATAAAATTTAAATTATAGCAAATACATTAAGAAAAGGAGCCAATACATCTATTGGTTGCCAAGATGAGTCAACACATGCTCGACCAAATCATCTTGGAATTGGATGTGAGTTGCCAATCACGCATTTCATGATGAAATTGAGTGAACTGTGCAAACGTTGCCGCCCATGCTAAGGCATAACATTTTCACCATGAAATTGAAACTCCTGGTCGAAGATTTCACTCTCAATAGCATATGTCAATTCTTTTGTTGTCAGTGATTGCAATCGAGGGATCCGAGCATACTTGGCCACCCTCTTGCTCCCGACAGTGCCATGAGTCATGCGGTGTCTTTGATAGTTACTTCTCTCAAGTACTCCTGTCCAAACACGTTAACCACCGCAAATACCAAACCTGGTCATTGCTTCGAGACTTGTTGTTTTAGAAATCTGGAGGTACTTGTCCCATGAATATACCGTCGTGTCATATGCACGCATCCTCAATGCAGCTGTCCACTTCTAGTAATCAGATGATCCATTGTTTCCAACAAAATCCTTTTAAAATGAATTAGTCATAATAGGGCCGAACACCAACATAGAGGCAATCGAACACAGTTCGGCTCATCCGAAATTGACGATGAAAAAATGACTCGAATAGCGCACCAAGGACAAAATAGTCGTCCATTAGCATCACATTGCCCGGTGCCCTATTCAGATTCATCACTCGATGTGATGTGACCATCTATGCCAAGACTACTGTCACTCGTCCAAGAAATATTAAAGTTACACCGATGCATGAGAAGTTGACCGTGACAGTTCCAAAAGAGAAAGAAGCTGGTATTTTAGAAGCTTTTTCATATATACAGATTGGTTCTATGATACTTCAGATTTCTCCACCGCAAGATGAAGTTAAACCAAATTTTAGGACTCCACCGAAGAAGTTGTGATCCGATCGGCACAAGAAATACTAGTTTTGTTAGCTTGGTATTATAGTAGAGTCCAAAGGTTGCACAAGTACTAGTTACGTATACGTTTTAAGTCTAGGTTAGTTGGAAGGTGATCAGCGTTGCCGGAGTATTAATTAGTCAAATCTTATTTTGTTTGGATAGGAGAGTCCGTTTCAGATTCGCTTACATGGAGTCGGTTGAGAAGTGCCTGCGCGCATGTTATAAAAGCAGGGATACGCCGTGTAAAGAAGGTCAAGTTTTGTTTCATCGTGAGTTCAATAATAGTCAGAAAACGTCCTATGTCGAGGGACACCAAATATTGTCTTCGTTGCTGATCCATTGGGATTTTGTTGCTGCTGCGCGTGGAGCCGATCTAATCTACTCAACGCTAGTTTCTTTTGATCTTACGGTCTTGCATATTTGCTCGATCGGAATTTCTTGTCCTATTGCCAGTATCGTGAAAGATCGGGCCAACGAACGACTCGCCATCTAGTTGAGTCTTCATCAAGTGGTATTCAGAGCTAAGGTTGTTCACGGTACTGTGTTGATTAAGATGTCAACCTCGGCCGACAAGGGTGACGAGGTTGCTACTGATTCTGAGGAAATAGTGCGTCCAGTGTATGCGGATGATATTCCTCAAAATATTCGGGATGGTTTTGACCACACATGCAACTACATCAAGCAATGTCATGACACGCTCGGCAAAAGGATAGATGTCCTGATCACTCGGTTCGATGGTTTGGCAGACATCATCAATATGCCGACAACGACTTCTGCACCACCACAGACTGCTCCGGCTGCTCCACTGTATTATGCACCACCAGCTCGCGACGGATATGCTGGCGTGCATGATCGCCGTCTGGCGGCACACCCTCATGCTGGAGATGATGGTTTCAGTGATGGCATTGACCACGCGGGGTACGCGCCACGACCACGACACTATGAGCCTCGTCCCGAAACATCCATTCGTGGTGGAGTGCATGACCGAGTTGGTCAAGCTGTGCGTGTGCCTTTGGATGATGGAATTGGGCGCATAAAAATTTCAATCCCTTCGTTCTCCGGCAAGTGTGAACCAGAAGGCTATTTGGAGTGGGAGATGCGTGTTGATCAAATTTTTGATGCCCATCATTATAGCAAGGAGAAGAAAGTTCAACTTGCTGGAATTGAGTTTACCGGTTACGCGCTAATTTGGTGGAATCAAATTTGTCGTTCAAGACATCGCCCGACGACTTGGCGAGGTATGAAAGAATTCATGAGGCGCCATTTTGTTTCTGAGCACTATAAAAGAGATATGTACAACAAGTTGCAGCGGCTCTCTCAAGGTAATTTGAGTGTTGATGAATATTACAAGGAGATGGAATTGCTTATGATACGTACAGGACAACGGAGGATCCGGAGGCGACCATGTCACGTTTCTTTAACGGGCTAAATATCGAGGTGCAGGAACGTGTTGAGATGGTGGTCTACTACAACATACAAGATCTTGTGCATCAAGCTGTGTGTGCGGAACAACAGATTAAGCGGCGCCAAGTCAACACAGTTCCCAGTACCACTTTGAACACATGGCGACGCTCCCAGCATCAGAGTGAGGATATCGGTCCTAGCTCGAGGACGGCAACATCAAATCGCCCTCATGGTTCCGTGCAAAAGAATGCTTCAAAATCAGGACCGTCGAGGGTTGATTCTAGTGCACAGTCGACCAATCGTTCCAGTGACATAGAGTGTTTCAAGTGTGGAGGAAGGGGACATATGAAGCGTGAATGTCCTAATGAGAAGAGAGTATTGCTCACAAAAGATGGCTTAATGAGAAGAGAGTATTGCTCACAAAAGATGGCTATGCATCCGCGAGTGATGAAGAGGCAGTTTCTGACACTTCTAGTGAAAAATTTGAAGATGCTGAGAAGGTGACTGCTAGTTTTGAAGCTGCTGAATCATATCCGTCCTTAATGGTGCAGCGTGTGCAAGAGGATCGCATTGAGGATAAGGGGCAGCGTTGGAATATTTTTCAGACTCAGTGCAAGATCAACAACACCAATTGCAAGTTGATCATCGACGGTGGAAGCTACACTAATGCAGTCAGCAAGGACTTGGTGGATGCTTTTGCTTTACCAACCTGCAAGCACCCACAACCACACTATGTCGAATGGTTATATCAGTTGGGCAAACTGAAAGTTACTCACAAGGTGCGCATCAATTTTTCGGTTGGCAATTATATCGATACAGTTATCTGTGATGTTCTACCAATGGATGCATGCCATTTGTTGTTGGGGAGGCCATGGCAATATGATCATCGAGCTACACATGATGGGAGGTCCAACACTTATTCCTTTTGGGACTCTGGAAGGCGACGTATGTTACAGCCGATGTTCTCTAGTGCAATCAAGAACGATGTCTGTAAGATCCCTAAAGGTATCTTGAAGCCAAGGATGGCTTCATTTCAAGAGGGGCAGGATGATATGACCATCTATGCCAAGACTACTGTCACTCGTCCAAGAAATATTAAAGTTACACCGATGCGTGAGAAGTTGACCGTGACAGTTCCGAAAAGGAAAGAAGCTGGTATTTTAGAAGCTTTTTCATATATACAGATTGGTTCTATGATACTTCAGATTTCTCCACCGCAAGATGAAGTTAAACCAAATTTTAGGACTCCACCGAAGAAGCTGTGATCCGATCGGCACAAGAAATACTAGTTTTGTTAGCTTGGTATTATAGTAGAGTCCAAAGGTTGCACAAGTACTAGTTACGTATACGTTTTAAGTCTAGGTTAGTTGGAAGGTGATCAACGTTGCCGGAGTATTAATTAGTCAAATCTTATTTTATTTGGATAGGAGAGTCCGTTTCAGATTCGCTTACATGGAGTCGGTTGAGAAGTGCCTGCGCGCACGTTATAAAAGCAGGGATACGCCGTGTAAAGAAGGTCAAGTTTTGTTTCATCGTGAGTTCAATAATAGTCAGAAAACGTCCTATGTTGAGGGACACCAAATATTGTCTCCGTTGCTGATCCATTGGGATTTTGTTGCTGCTGCGCGTGGAGCCGATCTAATCTACTCAACGCTAGTTTCTTTTGATCTTACGGTCTTGCATATTTGCTCGATCGGAATTTCTTGTGCTATTGCCAGTATCGTGAAAGATCGGGCCGACGAACGACTTGCCATCTAGTTGAGTAAGTTACACCGATGCATGAGAAGTTGACCGTGACAGTTCCAAAAGGGAAAGAAGCTGGTATTTTAGAAGCTTTTTCATATATACAGATTGGTTCTATGATACTTCAGATTTCTCCACCGCAAGATGAAGTTAAACCAAATTTTAGGACTCCACCGAAGAAGCTGTGATCCGATCGGCACAAGAAATACTAGTTTTGTTAGCTTGGTATTATAGTAGAGTCCAAAGGTTGCACGAGTACTAGTTACGTATACGTTTTAAGTCTAGGTTAGTTAGAAGGTGATCAGCGTTGCTGGAGTATTAATTAGTCAAATCTTATTTTGTTTGGATAGGAGAGTCCGTTTCAGATTCGCTTACATGGAGTCGGTTGAGAAGTGCCTGCGCGCACGTTATAAAAGCAGGGATACGCTGTGTAAAGAAGGTCAAGTTTTGTTTCATCGTGAGTTCAATAATAGTCAGAAAACGTCCTATGTCGAGGGACACCAAATATTGTCTTCGTTGCTGATTCATTGGGATTTTGTTGCTGCTGTGCGTGGAGCCGATCTAATCTACTCAACACTAGTTTCTTTTGATCTTACGGTCTTGCATATTTGCTCGATCGGAATTTCTTGTGCTATTGCCAGTATCGTGAAAGATCGGACCGACGAACGACTCGCCATCTAGTTGAGTCTTCATCACGATGCCCCTTGATTGTTCCCTCGAAATTGAGAACATACTCCTCCGCACATTGGACATCGTCAATAACCGCAAGTATCATCGCCGTTTCATCCTCATCTGACGAGGATGAATCCATGGACCCAACGTAGAAGTGCTCCACGACCAAATCCATCTTATTTGCGTCAAAGTAAACAACAAAAACGTCAATAAATTTGGCAGAACACTTTCTAGGCGTGGTGTCCACCATGGACGACAATGTGTGGGGGGTACCTAGACAGTGGTCAGACTAGGGATGGAAGGGAGGCGTAGGCAAGTCGAGGCTGGGGCCCGAGTGGAGCGGGGGTGTCGGGGGGATGAACCCCGGGCAAGCAACGGAACCCGGATCCTTTTCAAAAAAACAATGGGGCCAACATCGCCCCTCAAGGTGGCACGCGCTTGGCCAGGTCGCTCAACCCGGCCAAGCCCTGCAACCCGGCCATACTCTCCGACCCGGCAAGACGCATCGACTCGGCCTCAACAACCAGCACAAGACAGCCGAACCCGGCACAACCAAAGCTTCCTCAACAAGTCAGCTCCACCCGTGGCGTGCTCCGCAATCCAGCCACGGGTCAGCTCCCGTCCCATCCAGGCCGTACGATGGGACGAGTCTTCAGCCACCGATGACCAAGGCAATAGTGCCCCGCCCATGCCTCTGGTCAGCCGGAGCGTGGCAACAGTGCCCCTCACCTACCCGCTGACCAGGGCTGGCGTGGCTATAGTGCCCCCGCCCTCACCGCTGATGACAACAAGCGGCGACCTGACGGAGCACCACTGTACACGACTCAACTCGGCCATGCCCTGACGATCGACAAGACGGCGCACAGTCCCCCTAGGCATGCGGGGCCCGCGCCTAGGGGAACCCGACGAACCACAGGCCCCCAGCGGGTCCCAGCCCGGGTCCCCGGACACCGACAACCCGGACCCACCGACTTGTAACATTACCATTGTACCCCTGGGGGTTTGGTCTATAAAACCCCCAGGAGCCCACGCATACGGGCAAAAGAAAGCAAGAAGGCAGAAGTAAGCAGCAACAGAGCATAGAGAGCAAGTAGCCACCGAAACAGCAACATCCACCCGGAGAGAAGGAGCATCCTAAGCCTTGGCCAGCTTCCCTTCCTCCTCCATACAGCTCTAGGAGCAACATTGTACTATCGAACATCAAACTACACTCGGCAGGACTAGGGGTGTTATCTCTCTGGAGAGCCCCGAACCTGGATATGTCCGGCGTCCCGCGTCCGCTCATACCAACCTCGCCTCTGGAGCCTACAAGCGCCCTCGAGCCTCCTCCTCTCTTTAGCCATCCCATGACATCTGCCGTGCGCCCACCACGACGGTTGGAGCCCACCGTGGGGTAGCTCAAGGAGCTGGCTGGGAGCATGCTTCAGACGGGGCCATTCTCCTACTCCGACGAGTCCGTCGCGCTGGCGGACGACGTCATCGGTGCGCTCGCCGCCTCCTTCGCCGTGCTACGCATCTCCGATGCGTTCACGACCGACGAGTACCCCAACGACGTACTCAGCTACTCCGACTCCTCCTCTCTCCCTCGGCGGTGGCATTTCCGCCGGGGCAATGGACGTCCATGTGGAGGTCTTTGTCACCAGCGATGGTGCCTCCTCATCATCAAACAAGACGAGGAAGGCCGCCGAAGCTAGGGCCGCAGCAGAACGGACCAAGCCGTCCGATCCGTTGCACACCGCAATGCAGAGCCTCCGCATCCCCATCGGCACCGACGTCGACGCCACCAACATCGCTAAGGCCCGAACCCAGCTCGAGGAAAGGCGCCAGCAGATGCTGGACCTGTTCGAGACGCTCGCCGCCACTCAGCATCGTCTAGACGCCGCTCAGCTGGAGCGCAATGCCGCTATGGATTCACGCCCGCCGCGGCCGAGCCAAGCCGGGTCGCTGATGTGCGTGCCCGGGAGGAGCGATCGGCCGGGCCCTCGGCACCGTCCCGACCGTCTACGAGACCCTAGCGAAGAACATGCGCGCTGCCCAGGCAGCCGCAGTCGACTTGGACCAGCTCACGGGTGAGGAGCTGAAGGAGCGCATCGGGCGGATGTGCAAACTCCTCAATGCGGCCAACACCCAGCAGGACCGCCTCAACCAGCTCACCAAGCCGGCAGGATCCGGCTTCGCCCGCCTTGGCTGACCCGGCGAACTTCAACAGACAGCTTCCTCCCCGCCCGGCGAGGCACACTCCAGCCGAGCCCGGACTCGGCGCGACCCAGCCGCCACAGCCGCCGGTGGTTTGGGCGACGAGCCCGTCCCGAAGATCCAGCATGGACCCGGCTAGCATGGCCGGCGTCCGGCTCCAACCGACCCGGCCTCCCGTGGCCTCGTCGCCAGTCGACTCAGCCTGCGCGCCATCAACGACGCCGACGCTCGCCACCGCCTCGATCAGCTCGTTTGCTCCCTGGAGGTGGAGGAGAGCGGCGCTATCGAGCCGGCGTGCTTCGGCCCATGCATCCGGGAAGAGCCCTTTCCCAAAGGGTCCATGCTCCCCCGCGACACCCCCAAGTACAATGGGACCGTGAAGCCAGAAGACTGGCTCACCGACTACACCACTGCCATTGGCATCACCGGTGCCAATCGCCGTCTCGCCATGCGCTACGCACCGCTCATGCTCCAGGGGTCGGCCCGCACCTGGTTGAACAGTCTGCCGATGGGCAGCATCAACACGTGGGTCGATTTTGAGCAAGCCTTCGTCCGCAACTTCACGGGGACCTACAAGCGACCCGGACGCCCTAGCCAGCTTGCCATGTGTGTGCAAGGGCCTACGGAGACCGGTCGCGAGTACCTCGCACACTGGACCGAGCTTCGGAACAGCTGCGAGGGCGTCCATGAAGTCCAGGCGATCCAGTACTTCATCAACGGGTGCTGAGACGACACCCTCCTCAAGCACAAGGTCTTACGCTCCGAGCCGGCCACCATGGCCATGCTCATGGTGACGATGGACAAATACGCCAATGCCGACTCCACCATGAAGATCCAGGTGGCCCTGGATGAAGCCGGCAAAGCAAAGCCGGTTCCCCCTCCGAAGCTGGCCGGCGAGAGCAACCGGCAGCAACATCACCAGAACAACAAGCGCAAGGCCGACCAGATGGCGCAGCGTCACGACATCCGGCTCGTCGCGGCCACCGAGCCCGCGGCGGGCCCGGCAGCGAAGCGTCGGCAGACCGGCAAGACGGCGTGGCAGCCCGCCATGAGCTTCGAAGAAATGCTCGACGCCCCCTGCAAGCACCACAGCGGCGCAAGACCGTCCACGCACAAGCTTCGACAGTGCGCCATCACCAAGTGCATCATGAGGGACGACGTTCCGCCTCCTCCGGCTCCGGCCCCAGGCACGGGGCAGCCGCCTCCGCCTCCACCGCCGCCTCCAGCTGGCGGCGCAATGCGCGACGATGCCTACCTGTACCAGAATGCGGCCTACGTCGTCTTCACCAGCCTCGACGAAGACAAGCATAGCAAGCGCCTCCATCGGCAGGAGGTGAACACCGTCGTCTCGGCCAAACCAGAGTTCATGCACTGGTCGGATCGCCCGGTCACCTGGACCCGGGAGGATCACCCCTCGTCCTCAACCCCACCATCGTCGCGTGGCGCACATGCAAGTTCTCCCGAGTCCTCATCGACGGCGGCAGTAGCATCACCATCATCTACCGCGACACGATGACCAAGCTCGGCCTCAAGGCCCAGGACCTGGAACCGACCCGGACGATCTTCCACGGCATCGTGCCCAGCCTCTCTTGCTCTCCCATTGGCCGGGTCGGCTCGACGTCCTGTTCGGTGACAGCAGTCACTTCCGACGCGAACCGATCTGGTTCGAGGTGGTGGACCTATCCAGCGCGTACCACGCACTGCTGGGCCGACCCGCGCTCGCCAAGTTCATGGCAGTCTCCCATTATGCATATCTGAAGATGAAGATGCCGGGTCCCAAGGGCCTCATCACCATTACCGGCGACTACCGCAAGTCCCTGGAATGTGCCCGAGACGGCGCCAAGCTGGCCGAGTCGCTGGTCATTGCCGAGGAGCGGCGCCAACTCAACCGGATTGTCGCCCTGGCAGGTGAGGCCTCGGCCGCGTCGATCCCGATCAAGGACCCGGCCGACGAGGCCGCCTTCAAGCCCTCCTAGGAGACCAAGAAAGTGAAGCTGAACCCAGAAGACCCCAGCTGCAGCAAGTACATTGTCGTAGGCGCCCGCCTCGACAGCAAATAGGAAGGCGAGCTCGTCGACTTCCTCTGTGAGAATCGGGATATCTTTGCATGGACCCCCAAGGACATGCCGGGTATCCCGAGGAAGTACGCCAAGCACAAACTTCACGTCCGCAAGGATGCCAAGCCTGTCCGTCAACCCCTACGACGTTTTTTCGAAGAGAAGAGAAGAACCATTGGTGAAGAGGTCACCAAGCTTTTGGCGGCTGGCTTCATCATGGAAGTGTTTCACCCCGAGTGGCTAGCCAATCTAGTCCTCGTCCTGAAGAAGAACAAGACCTGGCGTATGTGTATCGACTACACCAGCCTCAACAAGGCCTATCCCAAGGATCCGTTCGCTCTCCCGCGGATCAACCAAGTCATCGACTCGACCGCCGAGTGCGAGCTCCTGTCCTTCCTGGACGCTTACTCCGGCTACCACCAGATCAAGCTGGACCCGGCCGACGCCCTAAAGACGTCCTTCATCATGCCCTTTGGGGCGTATTGCTACATCACTATGTCGTTCGGCTTGAAGAATGCCGACGCCACCTTCCAACGCTGCATGCAGAAATGCCTGCTGCCGCAACTCGGCCGCAATATCCACGTTTACGTGGACGACATCGTGGTGAAGACCAAGCAGCACCTCACTCTCCTCGACGACTTGAAGGAAACATTCGCCAACCTCCGTGAATACAAGGTCAAGCTTAACCCGGAAAAGTGCGTTTTCGGCGTCCCGGCCGGAAAGCTACTCGGCTTCCTCGTCTCGGAACACGGCATTGAGGCGAACCCGGAGAATATCAAGGCCATCGAGTGCATGCGCAAGTCGGCTCGGCTGTGCGATGTCCAGAAGTTCACCGGATGCTTGGCCTCGGTCAGCCGGTTTCTAAGCCGGCTGGGCGAGAGGGCGCTACCCCTGTACCAGCTGGTGAAGAAGACGAAGTCGTTCGAATGGAACGACAAGGCAGACGAGGCTTTCCAAGACCTCAAGCACATGCTATCCACTGCACCAGTCCTGGTCGCGCCGACCGACAATGAGCCGTTGTTACTCTACATAGCCGCGACCTCGCGGGCGGTCAGTACGGTGATGGTGGTCGAGCGACCAGAGAAGGGCAAGATCCAAGCCGTCCAGTGCCCTGTCTACTACCTGAGCGAGGTGCTCTCCATCTCCAAGCAGAACTACCCGCACTACTAGAAGATGTGTTACGACGTGTACTTTACCGCCAAGAAGCTGAAGCAGTGCTTCCAAGAGCACGTCATCACCGTGGTCAGCACGGCTCCCATCGGAGAACTCATCGGGTGCCGGGTTGCCTCTAACCGGGGCGCCAAGTGGGCGCTCTAGCTAGCCAGCCACACCATCCTCTACGAGCCCCGCACCACGATCAAGTCTCAGGCCCTGGCCAACTTCCTCGTCGACTGGACCGAGACCCAGTACTTACTGCCACCCCCCGACTCGACGCATTGGCGCATGCATTTTGACGGGTCCAAGATGCGACTCGGACTGGGGGCCGGCATCGTACTGTCGTCTCCGAAGGGCGACCGACTCTGCTACGCGTGATGGTGTCCTGGACTAGGGGGTACTCACCATGTCGTCTCCCGATCAACTGGATTGGGCCGAGGACCCCCCTGCCGCATACAAGGAAGACTCCACAAGACTTGGCGCCCAAGACAAGGACTCTCCTAAACCCTAGGCCTCCGGTGTCTTATATAAACCGAGGCCAGGCTAGTCAATAAACAATCTCATATTCAGTACTATAATCTCGTGGTAGATATATGTACTATGTACTATCCCCATATGAATACAATCAAAGCAGGACGTAGGGTTTTACCTCCATCAAGAGGGCCCGAACCTGGGTAAAATCCTGTGTCCATGTTACCATCGCTCCAAGATGCCTAGCTTAGGACCCCTACTATGAGATACGGCGGATATTGAACCGACAACGCGCTCCAGATCCACTTCGCCACCTCCAACAACGTCGCCGAGTATGAAGCCCTTGTGCATGGCCTCCGGCTTGCCAAGGAACTCGGCATCAAGCGCATCCTATGCTATGGCGACTCGGACCTGGTGGTGCAGCAGTGCTCCGGCAAGTGGGACGCCCGTGACTCCAACATGGCAAACTACCGCTTCCTCATCCAGAAGCTGTCCGGGTCCTTCGAGGGTTGCGAGTGTTGGAAATATGCCCTAGAGGCAATAATAAAAGCATTATTAATATATTTCTTTGTTCATGATAATTGTCTTTATTCATGCTATAATTGTATCATCCGGAAATCGTAATACATGTGTGAATAACAGACACCAACATCTCCCTAGTAAGCCTCTAGTTGACTAGCTCGTTGATCAATAGATAGTCATGGTTTCCTGGCTATGGACATTGGATGTCATTGATAACGGGATCACATCATTAGGATAATGATGTGATGGACAAGACCCAATCCTAAGCATAGCGTGAGATCGTGTAGTTCGTTTGCTAGAGCTTTTCTAATGTCAAGTATCTTTTCCTTTGACCATGAGATCGTGTAACTCCCGGATACCGTAGGAGTGCTTTGGGTGTATCAAACGTCACAACGTAACTGGGTGGCTATAAAGGTGCATTACAGGTATCTCCGAAAGTGTCTGTTGGGTTGACACGGATCGAGACTGGGATTTGTCACTCCGTATGACGGAGAGATATCACTGGGCCCACTCGGTAATGCATCATCATAATGAGCTCAAAGTGACCAAGTGTCTGGTCACGGGATCATGCATTACGGTACGAGTAAAGTGACTTGCCGGTAACGAGATTGAACGAGGTATTGGGATACCGACGATCGGATCTCGGGCAAGTAACATATCGATTGACAAAGGGAATTGCATACGGGGTTGATTAAATCCTCGACATCGTGGTTCATCCGATGAGATCATCGTGGAGCATGTGGGAGCCAACATGGGTATCCAGATCCCGCTGTTGGTTATTGACCGGAGAGCGATCTCGGTCATGTCTACATGTCTCCCGAACCCGTAGGGTCTACACACTTAAGGTTCGGTTACGCTAGGGTTGTAGGGATATGTATATGCAGTAACCCGAATGTTGTTCGGAGTCCCGGATGAGATCCCGGACGTCACGAGGAGTTCCGGAATGGTCCGGAGGTAAAGATTTATATATGGGAAGTCCTGTTTCGGGCATCGGGACAAGTTTCGGGGTTATCGGTATTGTACCGGGACCACCGGAAGGGTCCCGGGGGTCCACCGGGTGGGTCCACCTGTCCCGGGGGGCCACATGGGCTGTAGGGGGTGCGCCTTGGCCTACATGGGCCAAGGGCACCAGCCCCACATAGGTCCATGCGCCTAGGGTTTGAGGGGGGAAGAGTCCTAGGAGGGGAAGGCACCTCCTAGGTGCCTTGGGGGGGAGGGAAACCCCCCTTGGCCCCGCCCCCTAGGAGATTGGATCTCCTAGGGCCGGACACCCCCCCTTGGCCCTCCTATATATAGTGGGGGAAAGGAGGGACTTCATACCTTGGCCTTTGGTTGCCTCCTTCTCCTCTCCAACACCTCCTCCTCCTCCATAGTGCTTAGCGAAGCTCTGCCGGAGTACTGCAGCTCCATCAACACCACGCCGTCGTGCTGCTGCTGGTGCCATCTCCCTCAACCTCTCCTTCCCCCTTGCTGGATCAAGAAGGAGGAGACGTGGCTGTTCCATACGTGTGTTGAACGCGGAGGTGCCGTCCGTTCGGTGCTAGGATCTCCGGTGATTTGGATCACGTCGTGTTCGACTACATCATCCCCGTTCTTTGAACGCTTCCGCTCGCGATCTACAAGGTATGTAGATGCATCTAATCACTCGTTGCTAGATGAAATCATAGATGGATCTTGGTGAAACCGTAGGAAAATTTTTGTTTTCTGCAACGTTCCCCTTCAGTGGCATCATGAGCTAGGTCTATGCGTAGTTCTCTTGCACGAGTAGAACACAATTTGTTGTGGGCGTAGATTTGTCAACTTTCTTGCCGCTACTAGTCTTATCTTGCTTCAGCGGTTTTGTGGGATGAAGCGGCCCGGACCAACCTTACACGTACGCTTACGTGAGACCGGTTCCACCGACTAACATGCACTAGTTGCATAAGGTGGCTGGCGGGTGTCTGTCTCTCCTACTTTAGTTGAAGCGGATTCGATGAAAAGGGTCCTTATGAAGGGTAAATAGAAGTTGAGAAATCACGTTGTGGCTTTCACGTAGGTAAGAAAACGTTCTTGCTAGAACCCTACTTCAGCCACGTAAAACTTGCAACAACAATTAGAGAACGTCTAACTTGTTTTTGCAGCAAGTGCTTTGTGATATGATATGGCCAAAGTTGTGATGAATGATGAATGATCTATATGTCATGTATGAGATGTTCATGCTATTGTAATAGGAATCACGACTTGCATGTCGATGAGTATGACAACCGGCAGGAGCCATAGGAGTTGTCTTTATTTTTTGTATGACCTGCGTGTCATTGAAGAACGCCATGTAAACTACTTTACTTTATTACTAAACGCGTTAGTCATAGAAGTAGAAGTAGTCGTTGGCGTGACAACTTCATGAAGACACGATGATGGAGATCATGATGATGGAGATCATGGTGTCATGCCGGTGACAAGATGATCATGGAGCCCCGAAGATGAAGATCAAAGGAGCTATATGATATTGGCCATATCATGTCACTACTTTATATAATTGCATGTGATGTTTATTATGTTTTATGCATCTTGTTTACTTAGGACGACGGTAGTAAATAAGATGATCCCTTACAACAATTTCAAGAAGTGTTCTCCCCTAACTGTGCACCGTTGCTAAAGTTCGTCGTTTCGAAGCACCACGTGATGATCGGGTGTGATAGATTCTTACGTTCACATACAACGGGTGTAAGACAGTTTTACACAGCGAAAACACTTAGGGTTAACTTGACGAGCCTAGCATGTACAGACATGGCCTCGGAACACGGAGACCGAAAGGTCGAACACGAGTCGTATGGAAGATACGATCAACATGAGAATGTTCACCGACGATGACTAGTCCGTCTCACGTGATGATCGGACACGGCCTAGTCGACTCGGATCGTGTAACACTTAGATGACCAAAGGGATGTCAAATCTGAGTGGGAGTTCATTATAATTTGATTAGATGAACTTAATTATCATGAACTTAGTCTAAATATTTTACAATATGTCTTGTAGATCAAATGGCCAACGTAGTCCTCAACTTCAACGCGTTCCTAGAGAAAACCAAGCTGAAAGACGATGGCAGCAACTATACGGACTGGGTCCGGAACCTGAGGATCATCCTCATAGCTGCCAAGAAAGATTATGTCCTACAAGCACCGCTGGGTGACGCACCTGTCCTCCCTGCAGAACAAGACGTTATGAACGCTTGGCACGTTCTGATGACTACTCCCTCGTTCAGTGCGGCATGCTTTACAGCTTAGAGCCGGGGCTCCAAAAGCGTTTTGAGAGACATGGAGCATATGAGATGTTCGAAGAGCTGAAAATGGTTTTCCAAGCTCATGCCCGGGTCGAGAGATATGAAGTCTCCGACAAATTCTTCAGCTGTAAGATGGAGGAAAATAGTTCTGTCAGTGAGCACATACTCACTATGTCTGGGTTACATAACCGCTTGACTCAGCTGGGAGTTAATATCCCGGATGATGCGGTCATTGACAGAATCATCCAGTCGCTTCCACCAAGCTACAAGAGCTTTGTGATGAACTTCAATATGCAGGGGATGGAAAAGACCATTCCTGAAGTATTTGCTATGCTGAAATCAGCAGAGGTAGAAGTCAAGAAGGAACATCAAGTGTTGATGGTCAATAAAACCACTAAGTTCAAGAAGGGCAAGGGTAAAAAGAACTTCAAGAAGGACGGCAAGGTAGTTGCCGCGCCCAGCAAGCAAGCTGCCGGGAAGAAGCCAAAGAATGGACCCAAGCCCGAGACTGAGTGCTTTTATTGCAAGGAAAGTGGTCACTGGAAGCGGAACTGCCCCAAATACTTAGCGGACAAGAAGGCCGGCAAAACCAAAGGTATATTTGATATACATGTAATTGATGTGTACCTTACCAGTAATCGTAGTGACTCCTGGGTATTTGATACCGGTGCCGTTGCTCATATTTGTAACACACAGCAGGAGCTGCGGAATAAACGGAGACTGGCGAAGGACGAGGTGACGATGCGCGTCGGGAATGGTTCCAAGGTCGATGTGATCGCCGTCGGCACGCTACCTCTACATTTACCTACGGGATTAGTTTTGAACCTCAATAATTGTTATTTTGTGCCAAGTTTGAGCATGAACATTGTATCAGGATCTCGTTTAATTCGAGATGGCTACTCATTTAAATCCGAGAATAATGGTTGTTCTATTTATATGAGAGATATGTTTTATGGTCATGCTCCGATGGTGAATGGTTTATTCTTTATGAATCTCGAGCGTAATGCTACACATATTCATAGTGTAAGTACCAAAAGATGTAAGATTGATAGTGATAGTCCCACATACTTGTGGCACTGCCGCCTTGGTCACATAGGTGTCAAACGCATGAAGAAGCTCCATGCTGATGGACTTTTAGAGTCTCTTGATTACGAATCATTTGACACGTGCGAACCATGCCTCATGGGTAAAATGACCAAGACTCCATTCTCAGGAACAATGGAGCGAGCAACCAACTTATTGGAAATCATACATACTGATGTGTGCGGTCCAATGAGTGTTGAGGCTCGCGGTGGCTATCGTTATGTTCTCACCCTCACTGATGACTTGAGTAGATATGGGTATGTCTACTTAATGAAACACAAGTCTGAGACCTTTGAAAAGTTCAAGGAATTTCAGAGTGAAGTTGAGAATCAACGTGACAGGAAAATCAAGTTTCTACGATCAGATCGTGGAGGAGAATACTTGAGTCACGAGTTTGGTACACACTTAAGAAAATGTGGAATAGTTTCACAACTCACGCCGCCTGGAACACCTCAGCGTAATGGTGTGTCCGAACGTCGTAATCGCACTCTATTAGATATGGTACGATCTATGATGTCTCTTGCCGATTTACCACTATCTTTTTGGGGCTATGCTTTAGAGACTGCCGCATTCACTTTAAATAGGGCACCGTCGAAATCCGTTGAGACGACACCGTATGAATTGTGGTTTGGGAAGAAACCTAAGCTGTCGTTTCTAAAAGTTTGGGGATGCGATGCTTATGTCAGGAAACTTCAACCTGAAAAGCTCGAACCCAAATCGGAAAAATGCGTCTTCATAGGATACCCTAAAGAAACTGTTGGGTATATCTTCTACCTCAGATCCGAAGGCAAGATCTTTGTTGCCAAGAATGGGTCCTTTCTGGAGAAAGAGTTTCTCTCGAAAGAAGTAAGTGGGAGGAAAGTAGAGCTTGATGAAGTATTACCTCCTGAACCGGAAAATGGCGCAACTCAAGAAAATGTTCCTGAGGTGCCTGCACCGGCTAGAGAGGAAGTTAATGATAATGATCAAGATACTTCTGATCAAGCTCCTACTGAAATTCGAAGGTCCACAAGGACACGTTCCGCACCAGAGTGGTACGGCAACCCTGTCTTGGAAATCATGTTGTTAGACAACAGTGAACCTTCGAACTATGAAGAAGCGATGGCGGGCCCGGATTCCGACAAATGGCTAGAAGCCATGAAATCCGAGATAGGATCCATGTATGAAAACGAAGTATGGACTTTGACTGACTTGCCCGTAGAACGGCGAGCCATAGAAAATAAATGGATCTTTAAGAAGAAGACAGACGCGGATGGTAATGTGACCATCTATAAAGCTCGGCTTGTCGCTAAGGGTTATCGACAAGTTCAAGGGGTTGACTACGATGAGACTTTCTCACCGGTAGCGAAGCTGAAGTCCGTCCGAATCATGTTAGCAATTGCCGCATTTTATGATTATGAAATTTGGCAAATGGACGTCAAAACGGCATTCCTTAATGGTTTCCTTAAGGAAGAATTGTATATGATGCAGCCGGAAGGTTTTGTCGATCCTAAAAATGCTGACAAGGTGTGCAGGCTCCAATGCTCGATTTATGGGCTGGTGCAAGCATCTCGGAGTTGGAACATTCGTTTTGATGAGATGATCAAAGCGTTTGGGTTTACACAGACTTATGGAGAAGCCTGTGTTTACAAGAAAGTGAGTGGGAGCTCTATAGCATTTCTCATACTATATGTAGATGACATACTTTTGATGGGAAATGATATAGAACTTTTGGACAGCATTAAGGCCTACTTGAATAAGAGTTTTTCAATGAAGGACCTTGGAGAAGCTGCTTATATATTAGGCATCAAGATCTATAGGGATAGATCGAGACGCCTCATAGGTCTTTCACAAAGCACATATCTTGATAAGATTTTGAATAAGTTCAAAATGGATCAGTCCAAGAAAGGGTTCTTGCCTGTTTTGCAAGGTGTGAAATTGAGCTCAGCTCAATGTCCGACCACGGTAGAAGATATAGAAGAGATGAGTGTCATCCCCTATGCCTCAGCCATAGGTTCTATTATGTATGCCATGCTGTGTACCAGACCTGATGTAAACCTTGCCGTAAGTTTGGTAGGAAGGTACCAAAGTAATCCCGACAAGGAACACTGGACAGCGGTCAAGAATATCCTGAAGTACCTGAAAAGGACTAAGGAAATGTTTCTCGTTTATGGAGGTGACGAAGAGCTCGTCGTAAAGGGTTACGTCGACGCTAGCTTCGACACAGATCTGGATGACTCTAAGTCACAAACCGGATACGTGTATATGTTGAATGGTGGAGCAGTGAGCTGGTGTAGCTGCAAGCAGAGCGTCGTGGCGGGATCTACGTGTGAAGCGGAGTACATGGCAGCCTCGGAGGCAGCACATGAAGCAATTTGGGTGAATGAGTTCATCACCGACCTGGGAGTCATACCCAATGCGTCGGGGCCGATCAAGCTCTTCTGTGACAACACTGGAGCTATTGCACTTGCCAAGGAGCCCAGGTTTCACAAGAAGACAAGGCACATCAAGCGTCGCTTCAACTCCATTCGTGAAAATGTTCAAGATGGAGACATAGAGATTTGTAAAGTACATACGGACCTGAATGTAGCGGATCCGTTGACTAAACCTCTCCCTAGAGCAAAACATGATCAACACCAGAATTCCATGGGTGTTCGATTCATCACAATGTAACTAGATTATTGACTCTAGTGCAAGTGGGAGACTGTTGGAAATATGCCCTAGAGGCAATAATAAAAGCATTATTATTATATTTCTTTGTTCATGATAATTGTCTTTATTCATGCTATAATTGTATTATCCGGAAATCGTAATACATGTGTGAATAACAGACACCAACATGTCCCTAGTAAGCCTCTAGTTGACTAGCTCGTTGATCAATAGATAGTCATGGTTTCCTGGCTATGGACATTGGATGTCATTGATAACGGGATCACATCATTAGGATAATGATGTGATGGACAAGACCCAATCCTAAGCATAGCGTGAGATCGTGTAGTTCGTTTGCTAGAGCTTTTCTAATGTCAAGTATCTTTTCCTTTGACCATGAGATCGTGTAACTCCCGGATACCGTAGGAGTGCTTTGGGTGTATCAAATGTCACAACCTAACTGGGTGACTATAAAGGTGCATTACAGGTATCTCCGAAAGTGTCTGTTGGGTTGACACGGATCGAGACTGGGATTTGTCACTCCGTATGATGGAGAGATATCACTGGGCCCACTCGGTAATGCATCATCATAATGAGCTCAAAGTGACCAAGTGTCTGGTCACGGGATCATGCATTACGGTACGAGTAAAGTGACTTGCCGGTAACGAGATTGAACGAGGTATTGGGATACCGACGACCGGATCTCGGGCAAGTAACATATCGATTGACAAAGGGAATTGCATACGGGGTTGATTAAATCCTCGACATCGTGGTTCATCCGATGAGATCATCGTGGAGCATGTGGGAGCCAACATGGGTATCCAGATCCCGCTGTTGGTTATTGACCGGAGAGCGATCTCGGTCATGTCTACATGTCTCCCGAACCCGTAGGGTCTACACACTTAAGGTTCGGTTACGCTAGGGTTGTAGGGATATGTATATGCAGTAACCCGAATGTTGTTCGGAGTCCCGGATGAGATCCCGGACGTCACGAGGAGTTCCGGAATGGTCCGGAGGTAAAGATTTATATATGGGAAGTCCTGTTTCGGGCATCGGGACAAGTTTCGGGGTTATCGGTATTGTACCGGGACCACCGGAAGGGTCCCGGGGGTCCACCGGGTGGGTCCACCTGTCCCGGGGTGCCACATGGGCTGTAGGGGGTGCGCCTTGGCCTACATGGGCCAAGGGCACCAGCCCCACATAGGTCCATGCGCCTAGGGTTTGAGGGGGGAAGAGTCCTAGGAGGGGAAGGCACCTCCTAGGTGCCTTGGGGGGGACGGAAACCCCCCTTGGCCGCCGCCCCCTAGGAGATTGGATCTCCTAGGGCCGGCCACCCCCCCTTGGCCCTCCTATATATAGTGGGGGAAAGGAGGGACTTCATACCTTGGCCTTTGGTTGCCTCCTTCTCCCTCTCCAACACCTCCTCCTCCTCCATAGTGCTTAGCGAAGCTCTGCCGGAGTACCGCAGCTCCATCAACACCACGCCATCGTGCTGCTGCTGGTGCCATCTCCCTCAACATCTCCTTCCCCCTTGCTGGATCAAGAAGGAGGAGACGTGGCTGTTCCATACGTGTGTTGAACGCGGAGGTGCCGTCCATTCGGTGCTAGGATCTCCGGTGATTTGGATCACGTCGTGTTCGACTACATCATCCCCGTTCTTTGAACGCTTCCGCTCGCGATCTACAAGGTATGTAGATGCATCTAATCACTCGTTGCTAGATGAACTCATAGATGGATCTTGGTGAAACCGTAGGAAATTTTTTTTGTTTTCTGCAACGTTCCCCTTCAGCGAGTTCCTCCACGTCCCACGCGCGGAGAATGAAGTGGCTGACACGTTCGCCAAGATCGCCTCGTCCCGACAGTCCATCCCGTCCGGCGTCTCCCTCGAGCACCTGTGCAAGCCGTCCGTCAAGCCGTCGCCAGACTCCGAGTCCATCCACGTTGTAGACGACCCGGCCGCATCTCAAACCGGTCCGGGGGCTGCCGAACCCGGCCTGGGGGCTGCCGAACCCGGCCTGGGGGCTGCCGAACCCGGCCCGAGGGCGGCGGAACCTGGCTCGGGGGCTGCTCAGCTCGACCCGGCCACCATTGCCCCAGACCTGGCCGTCGCCATACCCGACCCGGGGGCTGCTCAACCAGGCTCGGGGGCTGCCGACTCGGAACCCTCCCTGGTGGCCGTCTTTGCCGTGGTTACGGCTCTGTCTTGGGCCCTCCCAATATCAGAATTCCTGGAGAACGGGGTTCTCCCTATGGACGAGACCGAAGCCCGACAAGTGCAGCACCGGGCGTCCGCCTACATCATCATCAACAACGAGCTCGTCAAGCGCAGCTCCATTGGTGTGTTCCAGCGTTGCGTCGAGCAGGAACAGGGCATCGACATCCTCCTCTACATACACCGGGGCGAATGCGGGCACCACGCCGCGTCGCAATCCCTGGTGGCCAAGGCGTTCCGCCATGGCTTCTACTGGTGCACGGCCCTCCAAGATGATGAGTCACTTGTTCTCAAGTGTGAGGGGTGCCAGCGCTTCAGCAAGCGTAGCCATCAGCCGGCATCAGCACTTCGCACCATTCCGATTGCCTGGCCCTTCGCGGTCTGGAGACTCGACATGGTGGGTCCCTTCAAAACCGCTTGAGGCGGCATGACGCACCTGCTGGTGGCAGTGGAAAAATTCACCAAGTGGATCGAAGCACGGCCAATCAAGAAATTGGACGGGCCAACAGCCGTCCGGTTCATCAAGGACATAGCGGTTTGCTAAGGCATGCCGAACAGCATCATCACGAACAACGACACCAACTTCGCCAAGGGCGCGCTTGAGCAATACTGCTCCGTCTCTGGCATCCGCCTCGACCTGGCCTCCGTTGCACACCCGCAGTCCAATGGGCAGGTCGAGCGGGCCAACGGACTCATCCTGTCCGGCATCAAGCTGTGACTCGTTGATCCACTCATCCGCTCACTCGGCAGCTGGCTTGACGAGTTGCCGGCCGTTCTCTGGAGTCTTCGCACCACGCCGAATCGGTCGACCGGGTTCACCCCGTTCTTCCTTGTCTGTGGAGCTGAAGCCGTCATCCCGACCGACGTCGAGTTCGACTCGCCGCGCGTCGCGATGTACACCAAGGCCGAAGCCAAAGAAGCCCGCGAAGACGGCGTAGACCTACTCGAAGAAGCCCGCCTCCTGGTGCTCAGCTGTTCGGCCATCTACCAGCAAGGCCTGAGGCACTACCACGGCAAGAAGATCAAGCCCCTCGCGTTCCGCGAGGGCGACCTCGTCCTCCGACTCGTCTAAGAGCAAGCAGGCCAGCACAAGTTGTCCCCTCCATGGGAAGGCCCATTCATCGTGAGCAGGGCCTTGCGCGGTCGCAACGCCTACTACCTCATCGACGCACGCAAGCCAAACAAGCGCAAGAGAGACACCGCTGGCAAAGAAACGACCCGGTCGTGGAAGGCGGAACTCCTCCTCCCGTTTTACAGTTAGCCGCATGAGCGTATGTATCGTCGCCTTTTGTAAATGCATGAAACTATGGGGATCCCGAACGAGACTCGGGGGCTGCCTTTTGTTGACCAACTTATTGTGTCCCTACTTTTTTGCATCACTATGCCACTGAACCCTGCCACCGGTTCGACCCGCTCGACCCGGGGGCTCGGGGGCTAGCCGGCTCGATTGCCACCCCGCCGCCTTACTTGGTGATTCTTGATATAGTAAGGATGTCGCGGTCCCCCACTTCACCCTAAAGCCACAGACCCCGCTTCGGATGTCGGCTGGCAAGCACAACGGGCCAGAGCTCCTTCATGCTTCAAACGCCAAGTCAAAGGCTGTTGGGTCGATCAACCCGGCCGGCTGCTCAGAAAATAAACAGTCGCACGACCGGCTGCTTGCCAACCGACTCCGCCGGGTTGCCGCCAGCCGGCCCAGTGGGTGTTTCGCCCGCGCTCAATGTTTTGAAGAGCCCAAGTCCTGCGCGCTCCTCTCAAAGAACCGAACTCCTTGTCACGGACCGGAGCCTCGGTCGTCTGACTCGCGGGGGGGGGGGGAGGTTTGAGAAAGGAAAAGCGTAAGAAATCGGTCCGAAAAACGAAAGCAAAATCAGAAACATTCACGACATATACACATAAATATTTAAAAGGCCCACGACCCAAGTTCATTACACCCAAAATACCCAGTGGGTGGGTGGACCTGCTACCTAACAAATTCTACTAAGGTCTCTCAGGCATCTCCAGCGCCGCGTCGCGACGTTGACGGCTCTCCCTGGCGGCCTTTGATGACCCGCAAGTATACAGGATAGTTGTAGCCTCTTTCGATAAGTAAGAGTGTCGAACCCAACAAGGAGCTAAAGGTAGAACAAATACTCTCTCAAGTCCTATCGGCCACTGATACGACTCTACGCACGCTTGACATTCGCTTTACCTAGAACAAGTATGAAACTAGAAGTACTTTGTAGGTGTGATAGGATAGGTTTGCAAGATAATAAAGAACACGTAAATAAAAGCTAGGGGCTGTTTGGATAAAAATGCAATAAAGTAAATATAGTGAGTGTGGAAAAGTGGTGGTAGGAGTTGTGGAATTGTCCCTAAGCAATTGACTATGTTACTAGACCGGTAATCACTATTGCAATTCTATTTGAGGGAGAGGCATAAGCTAACATACTTTCTCTACTTGGATCATATGCACTTATGATTGGAACTCTAGCAAGCATCCGCAAATACTAAAGATTCATTAAGGTAAAACCCAACCATAGCATTAAAGTATCAAGTCCCCTTTTATCCCATACGCAAACAACCTACTTACTCGGGCATGTGCTTCTGTCACTCACGCAATCCACCATAAGCAAATCATAAACATATTGCAAACCCTACAGCGGGAATCCCTCACGCTTGCGCGACACGGTGGGCACCATAGGACAACACCAATAATAAAACATGCAACTCAAACCAATCATAGCAATTCATCAATCACCGATAGGACAACGGGAATCTATTCAGACATCATAGGATGGAAACACATCATTGGAAAATAATATGAAGCATAAAGCACCATGTTCAATTAGAGGGTACAACGGGTTTCGGGAGAGTGGACCGCTGGATATAGATGGGGGAAGGTGATGGAGACGTTGGTGAAGATGATGGAGGTGTTGGTGAAGATCGCAGTGATGATGATGGCCCCCGACGGCGTTGTTCCGGCGCCACCGGAAGCAAGGGGGAGAGAGCCCCCCTTCTTCTTCTTATTCCTTGACCTCCTCCCTAGATGGGAGAAGGGTTTCCCCCTGGTCCTTGGCTCCCATGGCGTGGGAGGGGCGAGAGCCCCTCCGAGATTGGATCTATCTCTCTGTTTCTGTGTCCTCAGATTCTACCCCTTCACCGTTTCCTTTATATGTGGAGATCCGTAACTCCGATTGGGGTGAATCTTTCGCCCAGATCTTTCTCATAAAATTATCTTTCTTGCGCCAAAAGAAGAGCGTCAACCGCCTTACGGGTGGCCCACGAGAGCCCAGGCCACGCCCAGGGGGGAGGGTGCGCCCCCTGTCTCATGGCCACCCCGGACACCGTTTCGCGTTGATTTTACTTCCCAAAAATCATAAATATTCCAAAAAAATCTCCATCCGTTTTTATCCCATTTGGACTCCGTTTGATATTGGGTTTTTGCGAAACAAAAAACATGCAACAGACAGGAACTGGCACTGGGCACTGGATCAATATGTTAGTCCCAAAAAATAGTATAAAAAGTTGCCAAAAGTATATAAAAGTTGAATAATATTGGCATGGAACAATCAAAAATTATAGACACGACGGAGACGTATCAGCATCCCCAAGCTTAATTCCTGCTCGTCCTCGAGTAGGTAAATGATAAAAAAGATAATTTTTGATGTGGAATTCTACCTAGCATAATCTTGATCATATGTCTAATCATGGCATGAATATTAAGAGACGAGTGATTCAAAGCAATAGTCTATCATTTGACATAAAAACAATAATACTTCGAGCGTATCAATAAAGCAATCATGTCTTTTCAAAACAATATGGCCAAAGAAAGTCATCCCTACAAAATCATATAGTCTGGTTGTTGCTCTATCTTCATCACACAAAGTATTTAATCATGCACAACCCCGATGACAAGCCAAGCAATTGTTTCATACTTTAATAATCTCAAACTTTTTCAACTTTCACGCAATACATGAGCGTGAGCCATGGACATAGCACTATAGGTGGAATAGAATATGATGGTGGGGTTTATGTGGAGAAGACAAAAAAGGAGAAAGTCTCACATCGACTAGGCATATCAACGGGCTATGGAGATGCCCATCAATAAATATCAATGTGAGTGAGTAGGGATTGCCATGCAACGGATGCACTAGAGCTATAAGTGTATGAAATCGCAAACTGAAAACTAAGTGGGTGTGCATCCAACTTGCTTGCTCATGAAGACCTCGGGCATTTGAGGAAGCCCATCATCGGAATATACAAGCCAAGTTCTTTAATGAAAATTCCCACTAGTATATGAAAGTGAAAGCATAGGAGACTCTCTCTATGAAGAGCATGGTGCTACTTTGAAGCACAAGTGTGGTAAAAGGATAGTAGCATTGCCCCTTCTCTCTTTTTCTCTCATTTTTTTATTTTATTTTTTTATATATTTTTTCTTTATTTTTGGTGGGCTTCTTTGGCCTCTTTTTTTTATTTGGGCTTCTTTGGCCTCTTTTATTTTTCATAAAGTCTGGAGTCTCATCCCGACTTGTGGGGGAATCATAGTCTCCTTCATCCTTTCCTCACTGGGGCAATGCTCTAATAATTATGATCATCACACTTTTATTTACTTACAACTCAATATCTAGAACAAAGATATGACTCTATATGAATGCTTCCGGCAGTGTACCGGGATGTGCAATGATCTAGCATAGCAATGACATCAAAAAACGGACAAGCCATGAAAACATCATGCTAGCTATCTTACGATCATGCAAAGCAATATGACAATGAATGCTCAAGTCATGTATATGATGATGATGATGAAAGTTGCATGGCAATATATCTCGGAATGGCTATGGAAATGCCATGATAGGTAGGTATGGTGGCTATTTTGAAGAAGATATAAGGAGGCTTATGTGTGATAGAGCGTATCATATCACGGGGTTTGGATGCACCGGCGAAGTTTGCACCAACTCTCGAGGTGAGAAAGGGCAATGCACGGTACCGAAGAGGCTAGCAATGGTGGAAGGGTGAGAGCGCGTATAATCCATGGACTCAACATTAGTCATAAAGAACTCATATACTTATTGCAAAAATCTACAAGCCATTAAAAACAAAGTACTACACGCATGCTCCTAGGGGGATAGATTGGTAGGAAAAGACCATCGCTCGTCCCCGACCGCCACTCATAAGGAAGACAATCAATAAATAAAATTGTGCTCCAACTTCATCACAAAGCGGTTCACCATACGTGCATGCTACGGGAATCACAAACCTCAACACAAGTATTTCTACTAATCCACAATCACCTACTAGCATAACTCTAATATCACCACCTTTATATCGCAAAACTATTGCAAGGAATCAAACATATCATATTCATCGATCTATAAGTTTATGTAGGATTTTATGACCAACCATGTGAATGACCAGTTCCTGTCATCTCTCTAAATAGATATAAGTGAAGCAAGAGAGTTTAATTCTTTCTACAAAAGATATGCCCACGCTCTAACAAATATAAGTGAAGCAGAAGAGCATTCTACAAATGGCGGGTTTCTATGTGAAGAGAAACAGGCAATCCAGACTTCAAATGATATAAGTGAAGCACATGAAGCATTCTATAAAGCCATACTCAAAAGATTTAAGTGAAGTGCAATGAGCATTCTATAAATCAATCAAGTACTATATCATACCAGCATGGTGCCTAAAAAAAGTGAAAACTAAATGCAAAAGACGCTCCAAGACTTGCACATAATGCATGAACGAAACGAATTCGAAAACATACCGATACTTGTTGAAGAAAGAGGGGATGCCTTCCGGGGCATCCCCAAGCTTAGACGCTTGAGTCTCCTTGAATATTTACTTGGGGTGCCTCAGGCATCCCCAAGCTTGAGCTCTTGCCTCTCTTCCTTTTCCTCATATCAAGACATCCTCGATTAGACACTACATCCACACAAAACTTCAACAGAAAACTCGGTAAGATCCGTTCGTATAATAAAGCAAATCACCACTCTAAGTACTGTTCAAACCAATTCATATTTTGTTTTTTCATTGTGTCTACTGTAATATAACTTTTCCATGGCTTAATCCACTAATATAAATTGATAGATTCATCAAAACAAGCAAACTATGCATCAAAAACAGAATCTTTCAAAAACAGAACAGTCTGTAGCAATCTGAACAACCACCATACTTCTGGTACCCCAAAAATTCTACCAAAATTAGTAAAAATAAACAAGTTGTATATAAAGACAGTACAAAAGGAATCAGAACTAATTGACGTTCCAGCTAAAAATGTAAAATCTCACACTACAGCCAAAGTTTCTGTCCTGCATCGTACAAACCAACAAGCATTGTAAACATCCTAAAGGCAAACCTTAGCACATTATTTTTATAATACAATGGAATTGTACAAGGGGATAATTATTTTTTATGAAAATTTTCTGTAATCAAGATTCACAAAGTTTCCGTGAGCATGAACAAAGTTCAAGGAGCTCTCCCACTTCAACAATGCTTGTCTTTCTCACTTTCACTTTCCTTTTTGAAAAGTTTTTATGTTCCCCTCTTTATTTTTTTGTTTTTAAACTATATAAAAGCACCCAACAGAAATAAATGACTCTTTAAAACTTCCGGGCTGTCTCCCTGGCAGCGCTTTCTTTAAAGCCATTAAGCTAGGCATTTAGTGCTCAAGTAATGAATCCACCCGGATCCCAAGGTATATCAAAGCCAATTTTAATTAACAATGATTTGTAATTTAGTAGTGAGCACAAAGTAACATATATCATGCAACAACGAAGTCTAACTCTCTTCCTATGCATCGACATGTCATAAAAGAACAATTCATGCACACATAGTAAAGGCCAATGCATAGTATAAGCAGTTTCTTGCAATTCTATCGTGTTGGAAACATAGAGAGGTGGAGATAGAGTTCCTCTCTCATAATAATTGCAAGTAGGAGTAGCAAGCACATGCATATTATATTCATCAAAATTATCATGTGCAATGGTAAAAGGCAACCCATCAATATAATCCTTAATAAGCAGAAACTTCTCTGATATAGTATAGTCGGGAGAATTCAAAAAGATAATAGGACTATCATGCGTGGGTGCAATAGCAACAATTTCATGTTTAACATAAGAAACTATAGCAAGTTCATCTCCATAAGCATCATTAATATTGGCATCTTGGCCACAAGCATAGCAAGCATCATCAAAAGGGGATATTTCAAGAGAATCAACGGGATCATAACAATCATCATAGCAATCATCCTTCGGTAAGCACGAAGGGAAATTAAAAAATGTATGAGTTGAAGAGTTACTCTCATTGGAAGGTGGGCACGGGTAGCTAATCCTCTCTTCCTCCTTTTGTTCTTCGCTCTCCTCATCATCTTTTTCATCCAATGAGCTCACAGTTTCATCAATTTCTTCTTCCATAGCTTCCTGCAAAATATTAATCTCTTCTTGGACAGCGGATAATTTCTCAATATATGTTTAACATAGGCATTAGAAGCATAATTATCATAACAATATTCAAGTATGGCAAAACTTTCAGAATTGTAAAGAGTAGCATCATACTTTTCAATCAAAGAAGCAATTTCAAAAGCACCCTTAAAAGCAACAAATTCTTCAATTTGTTGAACATCATAGTAATTATAAACACCCTTAGCATACGAAGATACGATTCCATTATCAATAAACTCACATTGGTAGGGAAGGTGTTTCTTAGGGTTTTCAGAACAACAAGTAACATCATGTATTTCACATAAATTCCAAGCATAGCATTGCAAACGTTGAATTTGATCCCATAATAATTTCCCTTTTTCAGATATACGGTGTCGCACATAACAAGCATGCTCATCTAAAGATTTGCCCTCAACTAAGCTAGTTGGGGTTTCAGCACGAGCACATAGGGATCGAAGATGATCCAAGTAAAAAGATTCAGTAGTGTGATAGATTTTGAGTGGTTCTTCAACCATTGGAGCAGTAGGTACAACTAACTTTTTTTGTATTTTGCGTTTCCTACTCATAGCTAAAGATAGAAAACAACTAAGAACAGCAAATAAAAATTACTTAGTGATAAAGCAAACAAGCACACATGAGAATATTCACACCACGCTATGACTCCCCGGCAACGGCGCCAGAAAAAGGTCTTGATGACCCGCAAGTATACGGGATAGTTGTAGCCTCTTTCGATAAGTAAGAGTGTCGAACCCAAGGAGGAGCTAAAGGTAGAAAAAATACTCTCTCAAGTCCTATGGGCCACTGATACGACTCTATGCACGCTTGACGTTCGCTTTACCTAGAACAAGTATGAAACTAGAAGTACTTTGTAGGTGTGATAGGATAGGTTTGCAAGATAATAAAGAACACGTAAATAAAAGATAGGGGCTGTTTAGATAAAGATGCAATAAAGTAAATATAGCGAGTGTGGAAAAGTGGTGGTAGGAGTTGTGGAATTGTCCCTAAGCAATTGACTATGTTACTAGACCGGTAATCACTATTGCAATTCTATTTGAGGGAGAGGCATAAGCTAACATACTTTCTCTACTTGGATCATATGCACTTATGATTGGAACTCTAGCAAGCATCCGCAAATACTAAAGATTCATTAAGGTAAAACCCAACCATAGCATTAAAGTATCAAGTCCCCTTTTATCCCATACGCAAACAACCTACTTACTCGGGCATGTGCTTCTGTCACTCACGCAACCCACCATAAGCAAATCATAAACATATTGCAAACCCTACAGCGGGAATTCCTCACGCTTGCGCGACATGGAGGGCACCATAGGACAGCACCAATAATAAAACATGCAACTCAAACCAATCATAGCAATTCATCAATCACCGATAGGACAACGGGAATCTACTCAGACATCATAGGATGGCAACACATCATTGGAAAATAATATGAAGCATAAAGCACCATGTTCAAGTAGAGGGTACATCGGGTTGCGGGAGAGTGGACCGCTGGATATAGATGGGGGAAGGTGATGGAGACGTTGGTGAAGATGATGGAGGTGTTGTTGAAGATCGCGGTGATGATGATGGCCCCCGGCGGCGTTCTGGCGCCATCGGAAGCAAGGGAGAGAGAGAGCCCCCCTTCTTCTTCTTCTTCCTTGACCTCCTCCCTAGATGGGAGAAGGGTTTCCCCCCTGGTCCTTGGCTCCCATGGCGTGGGAGGGGCGAGAGCCCCTCCGAGATTGGATCTATCTCTCTGTTTCTGCGTCCTCAGATTGTACCCCTTCACCGTTTCCTTTATATCTGGAGATCCGTAACTCCGATTGGGGTGAATCTTTCGCCCAGATCTTTGTCATAAAATTATCTTTCTTGTGCCAAAAGAAGAGCGTCAACCGCCTTATGGGTGGCCCACGAGAGCCCAGGCCGCGCCCAGGGGGGAGGGCGCGCCCCCCTGTCTCGTGGCCACCCCGGACACTGTTTCGCGTTGATTTTACTTCCCAAAAATCATAAATATTCCAAAAAAAATCTCCGTCCGTTTTTATCCCATTTGGACTCCGTTTGATATTGGGTTTTTGCAAAACAAAAAACGTGCAACAGACAGGAACTGGCACTGGGCACTGGATCAATATGTTAGTCCCAAAAAATAGTATTAAAAGTTGCCAAAAGTATATAAAAGTTGAATAATATTGGCATGGAACAATCAAAAATTATAGATACGACGGAGACGTATCAGCCTTCGGGTCCAGCGAGGCACCGATGTCCTCCTCGGCACCCCCGTCGCGGTAGATGCCGGTCTCCTCGGACCTCCCCTCCGGATCATGGAGAAGCAGGCCATAGTCGTCACCAGCCACGACCCCGCCGTCGCCCGCCCGCTTAGGGTGGAACTCATCATGGAAGGCGAACTCGGCGATGTAGCTGGCCCGGGAGGCAATCCGGCCGGCTTGCTCCTACAGTAGCTGCTCCGAGCCGGCCTGTTGGCCCATCAGCGCGTCCAGCTGCAGGTCCGGATGCCAAGACAGCGCGAACTGGAGCGCCATCTCAGCATCGGCGCGAGCGGCGGAGATGCGCCACTCATGAAGCCGGTCTGGCCCCATCTCCAGCCCACGCGCCAGGCACGTGAAGCTGCTCGGCTCGACGGAGTCCGGCCAAAGGGTCGCCATCATCACAGTGCCGGCCTGGGACAGCCGCCCCATCTGCCTCCAAGACCCGCAGGCGGGCCTTAGCGGGGGTGATGATTTCCGGGAAGGTCCACGCCACCTGCAGGTCTGTCCCGGATCCAACGACTCCGGTCGGGTCGCGCTGAAAACGGACGGCTTCCTCCGCCAGCCGATGCGTCTCTGGAAAGGCTCCTACCAAAAAAAGCGAAGCATATCAGAAAAAGGACAACAAGGACTAAAGATCGGATCCTGACCCGGCAAAACACAAGAAAAACACTTACTGGAGAAGGACTCTTCCAGGTGATGCGCTTCGAGCAACGTACCACGCCGCTCCCGTTCAATGGTATGGTCGTGCTCCTGGAGCGTCTTCTCTAGATCGGCCACCTTGGCAAGGGCCGCCTTCATCTTAGCGTCCTTGTCGGCGACCACCTCGCGACGACGGGCCTCGTCCTGGCGGGCCCCCTCAGCCATGGCAACATGCCCCCGTAGGCGATCCACCTCGTCCTGGAGCCGGCCCTTGTCATCGGCCAGCCTACCGCGCTGCTGGTCCGCCTCGACCAGGGCCTGCTGCGCCTCCACCACCTTGACGGCTTCCGCCTTAAGAAGCTCCACCTCGGCCTCGACGCGTCTCTTATGACCCGCCAGCTGCTCCTGCAACTGGTTGGCCTCGTCGAGCGACCTCTGGGCTGCGACACGCCTCCGCCCTCGCCTGCACCACCTCGGCGCCAAGACGGCCGGTGTCAACAACGAGCTGGTCATAGTGATGACCAGCCCAGAGCAGACGAGTTTGCCATAACAGCACCTCGGCTGCGAAAAAGAAAGATTCAGCAAAGGAGAAAGCAAGACTTAAGATTTGGCCCAACCATTACACAGTTGGCCCGAATCTCAGGGGCTACACCGAGTGGGCGCGCTAGCGTGCCCCCACTAGGAAAGAGCACGAAAATACATGCGGCGACGCGAAGCTCCTCCTCCTTGGCGGCGAGCTGCTCCTTGAGCTCCCGGTACTTTCCCAGGAGACGGTTGAAGGCGTCGACCCGGTAGGCATCAAGTTGCTAAAGAAAGCAGAAATCAGGACAAAAACAACACTCTAAAGATTCGACCCAACTACTATGTAGTTGGCCTAAACCTCGGGGGCTACACCCAGTGGGTGCGCTGGCGCGCCCCCACAAAGAAGATGCGAAAAACAAGAAGCTTACCAGAATGGCGCGCTCCAGGTCACGCGTCCGCTCCACCTTGGCCTGTGCGAAGGCCTCGAGCCGGTCCGTCCGGCCGCGCAGACGGCGGCTGACGGCGTCCATCGCCGCCTCCTCCTGGGTCTGAGGTCCGAAGACCACGGTGCCCCCACTCCACGCCGGCTGCGGCGTGGCGGTCCGGCGCCCTCCCTGCCGGGGCACCAAGGCGTGCTCCCCGGTGGCCGCTCCCGACGCGGCCGGCACCTCCTCCGACGCCTTCTCCGGCGCCGTCGACGACCCGGACGCCGGGCCGCCCTGCGTCGCCGCCGCCGGTCCGGACGCCGGGAGGGCCTGCTGCGCCACCATCGGCCTAGCTACCGGGGTGGCCTCCGGCACCACTGCCCGTGGTGCCTCCTCCAACACCGGCAGCACCTCGCGCGCCGCCGCTCACAGCGCCTCCTCCAAGACAACGCCGCCACCACCTCCATCAGCCCCCGCCCGTTGGACAACGTCGACCCGCGGCAGGGTATCATCCTCCACCTCCACGACCTCTTGGTCGAGGATCACCACGTCAGCCCGGCCCTCACGGCCGCGCTCCCTCACCAACGACAGCTCGAAGACCGCCGCCGCCACCACCGAGCCCTTCAGCATCTCGCGCCAGGCCGGCTCCGCACCGGCTCGCGCCCATGCCGCCGTCGCGTCGGTCCAAGCCCGGACCGACGCCGCCTCCAGCTCCGCCTCGACCCTGTTCCTGTCTCGCCAGGCCAAGCCCTCGGCGTCGTTCGGGTCCAGGCCGAGGTTCGAGTCGGCCCGTCCCTCCTCCTCGACCTGGTCGACGAGGTTGGACCGGCTCCTGCGGAACGCGGTCCCTTCGGCGGCCGCGGCATCCGCCGCCGTCCTCGCCAACGCAATTGGCGACCTAAAGAGGAAGAAGATAGAATGAGCAAAAAACAAGGCTAGCTCGACAGTCCGGATGCATACAGGAGATGGAGCTTACCCTGACAGGACCAGGACCGGGGTAGGCCTCCCATGCTCGGCGCCGCGCTTCCTCGTGGCCGGCCTCCCGGTCCCGTCCGGGTCCGCCGTGCGCTTCGGGGCCCGGGGCCACGGCACGACACTGTCCTTCCCGTGCGGGTAACTCGGCGCCGCCCCACGCGACAACCTGGCTCCGCCCGTGTCGCCGCCTCCCCCGCCCAACGCCACTGCACCAACAACTGGCATCAACATCGCCCATGCCGAGACGTGGTCGACAACTCGAGATACACGAAGAAAAACACAAGACTTACCCGCACGACGTCCAGCGCCGGCGTCGGCCTCGGCTTCCTCCTCACCGCCGTGGGCCGCAGGCTCCTCCGGGGCCACCGGCACCACCTGCGACGGAACCCGGGCGTAAGGATGCCGGATCGCATTCAGAAGCACCTCCCGCGTCGCGTCAGGATGGACGAGGAGGTGCGCAGCAGCAAAGTAAGGCGACCATACACTCACCTGTGGCGTCGGATTCAACTCGCTATACGGCACCTTGCCGAACCGCCAGTCCTCTCCAAGGTTGGCCTTGGAGATATAGTTCACTCTACGCGCGATCTGCTCTGCCGTCAGGCGCGTCGACCCCATGCGGTTGGGATCTTGAAGACCGACCATCTCGCCGATGAGGCAGGAGCGCCTCTGCAGCGGGAGAACCCGGCGCATGATGAGCGCGACGATGAGGTCGTTGCCGGTAAGCCCCTACCGCGTCCTCATCACCGTCACCTGCTCGTAGAGATTGAGAATCTCCTGCGACGGGTGCCTGGGGGAGTAACCCCAGTTCATCTTCGCCCGCGGCGGTGCGATGGCGAAGGCCGGAAGATTGATGCGGTCCGCACCCAAGTTGCGGACGTAGATGAAGGAGTTCTGCCATTTCTTGGCAGAATCCTCCAGCGGGGTCTTGGGGCAGTCCGCCCCCGACCGCTTCGAGATGACGGCAGCGCCGCAATCGGCAAACTCTCCCGCCGTCGGGCCCTGCTGCTTTAGGGAGAAGAAGCGCGCCCAGAGGTCGATCGTAGGCTCGACCCCCAGGTACCCCTCGCAGAGGGTGAAGAAGCTGGAAAACTGGACGATGGCACCGGCGCCAAGATGGTGCGGCTGGAGCCCGAAGAACTCCAGGAACGTGCGGAAGAAGGTGCTCGCCGGCAGCCCAAATCCATGCTTGAAGTGCGTGAGGAAGACCACGTGCTCCGACTCCTCGGGCTGCGGCCTCTGCTCGCCGCGCGGCAGACGGACGGCGACATCCGTCTCCCGCGGCAAGCGCCGCGACGCCCGAAGATGGGCGATGTCTTCGGTGGTGACGTTCGAGCCCATCCAAGAGCCCGACGGCAGTGCCATGGATGAAAGAAGGAGAAATAAGATGGACGACGGCGAAGTTCTGCTCAGGGCAACGGGCGCCGCAGTGCGTCGATTGCAAGGAGCAGAGCGAGAGCAAAGGGGCAGGAGGGCGCGTGCGAGAATAATGTCTGCCGCCCCCTGCCCCCCGATTTATAACCCTCGATTTGAACGTGGGGGAGTGGGATCGTCTGCACGCGCCCTTTCCACTACCCTGCAATAAGTGTGCACGTACTCACGCAATAACTTCCCGGGGAAGAGCAACCGACCCCCGGATGCCGCAATAAATCCGCACGCGTGGGCCAAGGGCGCGCGGCGGCAGGCCCCAGCCCGTCGTTCAGTCCCGTGATGCGCATGGCCTATCAGGACCCTCCGACTTCCGGGCACCACGTGGCGCTCGCGCGAAGACCGAGTGATTGCCCCAAGATTCGACGGACTCCTCGGTTCCCGGTCCTGCCGGAACGCCGCGATCCGGTTTCCGAGAAAACCGTCACACAGTGGGTGTTGCCGGACCCGACGCTCGCAGAATCCGCCTTGCTTAAGGGGGAAACTGCGAAGGCCCACTCATCCGAAGACGGTGGACCTTCACAGCTTCGGGGACTACTGTCGGGGGGATGAACCCCGGGCAGGCAACGGAACCCGGATCCTTTTCGAAAAACAACGGGGCCAGCATCGCCCCTCATGCCGGCACGCGCTTGGCCGGGTCGCTCGACCCGGCCAAGCCCCGCAACCCGGCCATACTCTCCGACCCGGCAAGACACGTCGACTCGGCCTCAACAACCAGCACAAGACAGCTGAACCCGGCACAACCAAAGCTTCCTCAAGAAGTCAGCTCCACCCGTGGCATGCTCCGTAATCCGGCCACGGGTCAGCTCCCGTACCATCCAGGCCGTACGATGGGACGAGTCTTCAGCCACCGATGACTAAGGTAACAGTGCCCCGCCCATGCCTCTGGTTAGCCAGAGCGTGACAATAGTGCCCCTCACCTACCCGCTGACCAGGGCTGGCGTGGCTAAGTGCCCCCGCACTCATAGCTGACGACAGCTAGCCGCGACCTGACGGAGCGCCACTGTACACGACTCGACTCGGCCACACCCTGACGATCGACAAGACGGCGCACAGTCCCCCTAGACATGCGGGGCCCGCGCCTAGGGGAACCCGGCGAACCACAGGCCCCCAGCGGGTCCCAGCCCGGGTCTTCGGACACCGACAACCCGGGCCCACTGACTTGTAACATTATCGTTGTACCCTTAGGGGTTTGGTCTATAAAACACCCAAGGAGCCCACGCATACGGGCAAAAGAAAGCAAGAAGGCAGAAGTAAGCAGCAACAGACCATAGAGAGCAACTAGCCACCGAAACAGCAACATCCACCCGAAGAGGAGCAGCCTAAGCCTTGGCCAGCTTCCCTTCCTCCTCCATACAGCTCTAGGAGTAACATTGTACTATCGAACATCAAACTACACTCGGCAGACTAGGGGTGTTATCTCTCCGGAGAGCTCGGAACCTGTGTATGTCCGGCGTACCGCGCCCGCTCATACCAACCTCGCCTCTGGAGCCCATCAGCGCCCTCGAGCCTCCTCCTCTCTTTAGCCATCCCATGGCATCTGCCGTGCGCCCACCACGACAGGGGGGGGGGGGGGGTTGTTCCTGCAAGGCCTGGGCTTCAAAGTGGATGGTATAGTGACGACACGGTCTCGTACTACACAGATACAGAGCAAGGGCGAATGGATGCATGGAGAAAATTAGGGCTCTGGATGGGGTTTTTGTGTGGACGGAGGATTTTGGAAGCCTACGTGACGGTTGTTTGGGCGTCTGCAAACCTCCCCCAGCTTGGCCTCCAGTTTTCGAGAATTTGGACATGCGGATCGATTGTGAAATTTTAATGCACCGTGTTGGATCAGAACATGTCCGAAACATGATATTTAGCGTCATTTTTTATGCGCGGCGCTGAAGATGTCTTTAGTGCAAAAGAACCATTAATAAGTGGAGTAAATTAATTGACTCTCGAGATTTTATGAAAAGTACGGAGGAGTAAACAATTGCAAGAACATTCCGCTCCATCTGTCGAAACGGGCCCGTGAGAAACCGGCTTCCGACCTTTTTCACCTGGCCCAGCAAAATCCATATCTCACTTTCTCCTCGCTCAGTCAACGCCGCCTGCACTCCACTCCCACCCCGACCATGGCCGCCATCGTCGAGCAAGTCATGGGGTGGTTCCCCGAGGCCGTCGGTGCCCAAGCCATCGCAATGCCCCCCTCCCTCTCCGCCGCCGCTGGCTACGACGGCGAGGACCGCGTCAGCACCCTCCCGGACGACCTCCTCCGCAACATCGTCTCACGCCTCGCCCTCAAGGACGCCGCCCGCACCGCCTCCCTCGCCTCCCGCTGGCGCCACCTCTGGAAATCCGCCCCGCTCGTCCTCCGCGACGTAGATCTGCCCCGGTCCGTGGTCGGCCGCGTCCTCGCCGACAACTCGGGTCCCTTCCGCGGCGCCACCTTCGCCCGCTGCCGGTTCGCGTACCACGGGCGCGCGCTCGCCGACTGGCCGCGCCTCCTCGCCTCCAAGGGCGTGGAGGACCTCGTCCTCGTCGACAACGTCTGCGACCCCACCGCCGACACCCTGCCCCTCCCCGCCGACGTCCTCCGCTGCGCCTCGCTCCAGCGCCTCTTCCTGGGTTTCTGGACCTTCCCGGACACAGCCGGCCTACCCCGCGGCGCCGGCGTGTTCCCCTACCTCCGGGAGCTCTACATGTTCCTAATCACCATCACCGACCGAGGCCTCGACTACATGCTCGCCTGCAGCCCGGTTCTCGAGACCCTCGCGCTCATCTTCAACAAGACGCCCGAGCGCGTCCTCCTCCGCAGCAAAAGCCTGCGGTGCGTGCTCCTCTGGTTGTCAATGGTGGAGGGGGAGATCGCCGTGGTGGAGGCGCCGGTCCTGGAGCGGCTCATCCTGTTTGAAGCGCCTACTGGAGGTTCTGGTGAAGGTGATGGGGTCCCGGTGAAGGTCAAGATTGCTTGCGCACCCAAACTGCGGGTGCTCGGTTACTTGGAGCCAAGAATTCACCAGCTGCACATCGGTGACAAAGTCATCAAGGTACTACCTTTCCATCACTCGACTCATGGAGCTGCCAACGATGCATAATTATATCTAGATTCTACATTCTAGAATGTACATTCTAGAGAATAGAGATGATATATATCTTTCTTTTGGTGTATGGTTCGGTCAATGCAGCCTAACACAAGGGCGAGCCCGAGCACCATGGTTCCAGGCGTCAAGATATTGGGCCTGAAGGTTAACTTTGGTGCCTTGGAGGAGGTCAAGATGCTGGTCAGCTTCCTCAGGTGCTTTCCCAACGTCGAGATACTGCACATCGAGGTGACACCCAGACCCAGCATATATTAAACACTCATTTGTTCAGTCATCCTTAGCAACAGAAGGCCAGTTGGTTCTTCTCCTGCGCTATCCATCTGTAATTGGATTGTTAATTTTCCAGTCTGCTCCAGCCGATGGACCCACTGGACGGCACCTTGCCAAGTTCTGGAGGGAGGTCCGTCCTGTTAACTGCATCAAGTCACACGTCAAGAAGGTCTATGTCCATGAATTCCGCGGCGATCAGAGCGAATTTGAGTTCATCAAGTTCATTGGCAGCAACGCGCAGCAGCTGCAGGCTGCACTGGTTGTGCTGACCAAAGAAAAATTTGATTCGGCGGATCAGGCTAATGAGCTGACACGCAAATTGGGGGATCACACCTATCACCCATGGGCCGGTAAGGATGTTGTGTTGCTGGTGCTAGGGCCAAACCCAAAGGATGGCGTCTGGAAGCGGAGCTTCCCGAAAGCGTCTGACCTTACCGTTGACGACCCGTTTCATTGATGCACCTGAGATTGCCTATATATTTCCATGATCCGAGCTCTTTTGGGGAATCACTGGTTGTTCGACATGCAAGGCACTATTGAGTATTTAGGCATCTATGTTTGTTCTTAACCAAGGCATGAATCTTTCGACTATCATGACTCTATGAGTATCTGAAAGTGTTGAAGCTAGTAGTCCTATGGTTCACTCAAAAGATGCTGTGACCTATCATTTTATCTAATGCCTCTCTGTGTGTTCTAAATGTGTGCCTGCTTTCTAGCACATCCTTTTCTTTGCCTTTATATGATGGCACCTCTATTAATTTGAATATGATCAGATAATCATAATCTTACATGGAGCTAGGCTGATGTGTTATCTTGTGCATCCTGGTGATCAGGATAACAAATTCTAGGTAACTCTGCTTGTGATTTCTAGGGTGCAGTATCCAGTGCTAGATGTTTCTGACCTGCCCTATTATATTACTGAGTTGCTGCATAAGCCAGTTATCTTCGGTTTTGGATCTACCGTGTTCTTTAGTGTTTGAGCCAGGCTAGGTTACGTAGCTTAAGTGAAAGTTTACACAAGGATAAGTAGAAACTTGTTTTGTTGTTTGTCTATGTGTTTGTATTTTGAGTTTGATTGGATAGTTTAGCCATCAACTCTTTGCCATGCATTTGTGTTTTGCTTATGCTCTGCTATAGAATGGGGCACTGAGCGGTGAGCGCTACACCTCACTTATCTTGTGAATTTAGCAACCGAGCTATCCTAGCTTCTAAATCTCACAGAAAGCACATATATCTTCTGATTACTAGCGCACATAGGTACACATGAGTAAAAATTGTTAGTATCAATCAGAAACCATGTAAGTGCTTGATGACATTGCGCTGTTGTGATTTACTTTCTGCACCAGAAGAGACTTCATCGGGAGTTATAACTACAACGTCATTAAGCATGCTAAACTTTGTGTTATACACATGTGGAGCCTCAACGAAAGTCCATGCTTTGTCTTTGATGTTGCACATAAGTTATTTCTGCAGTAAGAAGCTTCCGGAGGGCATAACTTCAACGGTAGGGTAGCTATGCAACAAAATCATTTTGTTGAGGTATAAGCTTTTTCGTTTCAGCAAACAGAATGCAAATGCTCCATTTGCAGCTTTGGAAGGTGGTAGTGTCTTCATAAGAAGATCATCTGGTTCCCTATTCGGAAGTTCATCGAATTTCATCTAAATTTGCAACTCTTTCTGGTTGATGTTTATGCTTCACACCCTCCCCCCCCCCCCCCCCCTCTTGCCTGAGATTGCTGTTGTTGTTGTTGATAATCTAACATTACTAGTACATTGTACGTGCTTTGCATGCCATTTAAATATATACAAAAAGCATGGGAAAATACATTGGATATGTATTTCCTTTCGTAGAATCGTATTGTGTATTGGACAAGGTCCAACTTGGTTCTGATCTCTCTAGAATCCAGATAGTTCTAATTTCTTTTTATTAGAAGATAAGCATGTGGATAGATGCTTCTAGAACACATGAAATGGTAGAGTTGGGGGTTCAATTAGAAGGCCTCGTGGCAGAATCCTATGAGTTGAAACTTTATCCGACGGATAATAATGCTCAGACTTGCCATTTTTGTTGGGAACGCGGTAATTTAAAAAAAAATCCTACGATCACGCAAGATCTATCTAGGTGATGCATAGCAACGAGAGGGGAGAGTGTGTCCACGTACCCTCGTAGACCGAAAGCGGAAGCGTTTAGTTAACGCGATTGATGTAGTCGAACGTCTTCGCGATCCAATCGATCAAGTACCGAACGCACGGCACCTCCGCGATCTGCACACGTTCAACTCGGTGACGTCCCTCGAACTCTAGATCCAGCTGAGGACGAGGGAGAGTTCCGTCAGCATGACGGCGTGGTGACGGTCATGATGAAGTTACCAGCGCAGGGCTTCGCCTAAGCACTATGACGATATGACCGAGGTGGAAAACTGTGGAGGGGGCACCGCACACGGCTAAAGATCAACTTGTGTGTCTATGAGGTGCCCCCCTCCTCCGTATATAAAGGAGGGAGGGAGGAGGAGGCCGGCCAAGGGTGGCGCGCCCAAGGGGGGGAGTCCTACTCCAAGTAGGTGTTGGGGAACGTAGCAGAAATTCAAAATTTTCTACGCATCACCAAGATCAATCTATGGAGATTCTAGCAACAAGAGGAAGGAGAGTGCATCTACATACCCTTGTAGATCGCTAAGCGGAAGCATTCAAGAGAACGGGGTTGAAGGAGTCGTACTCGTCGTGATCCAAATCACCGGAGATCCTAGTGCCGAACGGACGGCACCTCCGCGTTCAACACACGTACAGCCCGGTGACGTCTCCCATGCCTTGATCCAGCAAGGTGAGAGGGAGAGGTTGGGGAAGACTCCGTCCAGCAGCAGCACGACGGCGTGGTGGTGATGGAGGAGCGTGGCAATCCTGCAGGGCTTTGCCAAGCACCGCGGGAGAGGAGGAGTACTTGGGAGAGGGGGAGGGCTGCGCCAGAACTTCGTATCAAGCTCCCATGCGCCTCCCCACTATATATAGGGGTGGAGGGGATGGTTTCTTGCCCTCCAAGTCCATTGGGGCATTGGCCAAGGTGGGAGGAAAGAAATCCCATCATTTCCTTCCCCACCGATTGTTATCCCCCTTTTTTTAGGGATCTTGATCTTATCCCTTCGGGATATGATCTTATTCCTTCTAAGGGGGGATCTTGGTGCGCCTTGACCAGGGGTGTGGGGCCTTGCCCCCACTACCCACGTTCATGTGGGTCCCCCCCATGCAGGTGGGCCCCACTCCGGAACCTTCTAGAACCTTCCCGGTACAATACCGAAAAATCCCGAACATTTTCCGGTGGCCAAAATAGGACTTCCCATATATAAATGTTTACCTCCGGACCATTCCGGAACTCCTCGTGATGTCCGGGATCTCATCCGGGACTCCGAACAACATTCGGTAACCACATACAAACTTCCTTTATAACCCTAGCGTCATCGAACCTTAAGTGTGTAGACCCTACGGGTTCGGGAGACATGTAGACATGACCGAGACGTTCTCCGGTCAATAACCAACAGCGGGATCTGGATACCCATGTTGGCTCCCACATGTTCCACGATGATCTCATCGGATGAACCACGATGTCAAGGACTCAATTAATCCCGTATACAATTCCCTTTGTCTAGCGGTATTATACTTGCCCGAGATTCGATCGTCGGTATACCGATACCTTGTTCAATCTCGTTACCGGCAAGTCTCTTTACTCGTTCCGTAACACATCATCCCGTGATCAACCCCTTGGTCACATTGTGCACATTATGATGATGTCCTACCGAGTGGGCCCAGAGATACCTCTCCGTTTACACGGAGTGACAAATCCCAGTCTCGATCCGTGTCAACCCAAAAGACACTTTCGGAGATACCTGTAGTGCACCTTTATAGTCACCCAGTTACGTTGTGACGTTTGATACACCCAAAGCACTCCTACGGTATCCGGGAGTTACACGATCTCATGGTCTAAGGAAGAGATACTTGACATTGGAAAAGCTCTAGCAAACGAACTACACGATCTTTGTGCTATGCTTAGGATTGGGTCTTGTCCATCACATCATTCTCCTAATGATGTGATCCCGTTATCAACGACATCCAATGTCCATAGCCAGGAAACCATGACTATCTGTTGATCACAACGAGCTAGTCAACTAGAGGCTTACTAGGGACATGGTGTTGTCTATGTATCCACACATGTATCTGAGTTTCCTATCAATACAATTATAGCATGGATAATAAACGATTATCATGAACAAGGAAATATAATAATAACTAATTTATTATTGCCTCTAGGGCATATTTCCAACAGTCTCCCACTTGCACTAGAGTCAATAATCTAGTTCACATCGCCATGTGATTAACACGGACAGGTCACATCGCCATGTGACCAACATCCAAAGAGTTTACTAGTGTCATTAAACTAGTTCACATCATCATGTGATTAAGACTCAATGAGTTCTGGGGTTTGATCATGTTTTGCTTGTGAGAGAGGTTTTAGTCAACGGGTCTGAACCTTTCAGATCCGTGTGTGCTTTGCAAATTTCTAGGTTATATTGTAAACGCTGCTTCCACGCTCCACTTGGAGCTATTCCAAATGGTTGCTCCACTATACATATCCGATTTGCTACTCAGAGTCACTCGGATAGGTGTTAAAGCTTGCACCGACATAACCCTTTACGCCGAACTCTTTATCACCTCCATAATCGAGAAACATGTCCTTATTTACTCCAAGAACAATTTTGACCGCTGTCCAATGATCCATTCCTGGATCATTCTTGTACCCCTTGACTGACTCATGGCAAGACACACTTCCGGTGCGGTACACAGCATAGCATACTGTAGAGCCTACGTCTAAGGCATAGGGGACGACCTTCGTCCTTTCTCTCTTTTCTGCCGTGGTCGAGCTTTAAGTCTTAACTTCATACCTTACAACTCAGGCAAGAACTCCTTCTTTGACTGATCCTTCTTGAACACCTTCAAGATCATGTCAAGGTATGTGCTCATTTTGAAAGTACCATTAAGCGTTTTTGATCTATCATTATAGATCTTGATGCTCAATGTTCAAGTAGCATAATTCAGGTTTTCCATTGAAAAACACTTCTCAAATAACCCTATATGCTTTCCAGAAATTCTACATCATTTCTGATCAACGATATGTCAATAACGTATACTCATCAGAAATTCTATAGTGCTCCCACTCACTTCTTTGGAAATAGAAGTTTCTCATAAACTTTTGTATAAACCCAAAATCTTTGATCATCTGATCAAAACGTGCATTCCAACTCCGAGATGCTTACTCCAGTCCTTAGAAGGATCGCTGGAGCTAGCATACCTTTTAGCATCCTTAGGATCGACAAAACCTTTCTGATTGTATCACATACAACCTTTCCTTATGAAACTGGTAAGGAAACTCGTTTTGACATCCATCTGCCAGATTTCATAAATGCAGCTAATGCTAACATGATTCCGACGGACTTAAGCATCGCTACGGATGAGAAAATCTCATCGTAGTCAACTCCTTGAACTTGTGAAAAACTCTTCGCCACAAGTCGAGCTTCATAGACGGTGACATCACCATCCACGTCCGTCTTCTTCTTAAAGATCCATTTATCTCAATGGCTTGCCGATCATCGGGCAAGTCCACCAAAGTCCATGCTTTGTTCTGATACATGGATCTTATCTCGGATTTCATGGCTTCTAACCATTTGTCGGAATTTGGGCCCACCATTGCTTCTCCATAGCTCGTAGGTTCATTGTTGTCTAGCAACATGACCTTCAAGACAAGATTACTGTACCACTCTGAAGCAGTACGCATCCTTGTCACCCTACGAGGTACGGTAGTGACTTGATCCGAAGTTGCATGATCACTATCATAAGCTTCTACTTCAATTGGTGTAGGTGCCACATGAACAACTTCCTGTGCCCTGCTACACACTAGTTGTAGTGACGGTTCAACAACCATATCAAGTCTCCACCATCCTCCCACTCAACTTTTCGAGACAAACTTTTCCTCGAGAAAGGACCCGATTCAAGAAACAATCCCTATTGCTTTCGGATCTGAATTAGGAGGTATACCCAACTGTTTTGGGTGTCCTATGAAGATGCATTTTATCCGCTTTGGGTTCGAGCTTATCAACCTGAAACTTTTCCACATAAGCGTCGCAGCCCCAAACCTTTAAGAAATGACAGCTTAGGTTTCTCTAAACCATAGTTCATACGGTGTCATCTCAACGGAATTACGTGGTGCCCTATTTAAAGTGAATGTGGTAGTCTCTAATGCCTAACCCATAAATGATAGTGGTAATTCGATAAGAGACATCATGGTACGCACCATATCCAATAGGGTGCAACTATGATGTTCGGACACACCATCAAACTATGGTGTTCCAGGCGGTATTAATTGTGAAACAATTTCCACAATGTCTTAATTGCGTGCCAAAGCTCGTAACTCAGATACTCATCTCTATGATCATATCATAGACATTTCATCCTCTTGTCACGATGATCTTCAACTTCACTCTGAAATTACTTGAACCATTCAATAATTCAGACTTGTGTTTCATCAAGTAAATATACTCTACATCTACTCGAATCATCTGTGAAGTAAGAACATAACGATATTCACTGCATGCCTCAGCACTCATTGGACTGCACACATCAAAATGTGTTACTTCCAACAAGTTGCTATCTTGTTCCATTTTACTGAAAAACGAGGCTTTTTAGTCATCTTGCCCATGTGGTATGATTTGCATATCTCAAGTGATTCAAAATCAAGTGAGTCCAAACGATCCATCTGCATGGAGTTTCTTCATGCGTATACACCAATAGACATGGTTCGCATGTCTCAAACTTTTCAAAACGAGTGAGTCCAAAGATCCATCAACATGGAGCTTCTTCATGCGTTTTACACCAATATGACTTACATGGCAGTGCCACAAGTAAGTGGTACTATCATTACTATCTTATATCTTTTTGGCATGAAAATGTGTATCACTACGATCGAGATTCAATAAACCATTCCTTTAGGTGCAAGACCATTGAAGGTATTATTCAAATAAATAGAGTAACCATTATTCTCCTTAAATGAATAACCGTATTGCGATAGACATAATCCAATCATGTCTATGCTCAACGCAAACACCAAATCTCGATGGTAGAGGGAGCGTGCGATGCTTGATCACATCAACCTTGGAAACACTTCCAACACATATCGTCAGCTCACCTTTAGCTAGTCTCCGTTTATTCCGTAGCTTTTATTTCGAGTTACTAACACTTAGCAACCGAACCGGTATCTAATACCCTGGTGCTACTAGGAGTACTAGTAAAGTACACATTAACATAATGTATATCCAATATACTTCTATCGACCTTGCCAGCCTTCTCATCTACCAAGTATCTAGGGTAATTCCGCTCCAGTGGTTGTTCCCCTTATTACAGAAGCACTTAGTCTCGGGTTTGGGTTCAACCTTGGGTTTCTTCACTGGAGCAGCAGCTGATTTGCCATTTCATGAAGTATTCCTTCTTGCCCTTGCCCTTCTTGAAACTAGTGGTTTCACCAACCATTAACAATTGATGCTTCTTCTTGATTTCTACTTTCGCGGTGTCAAACATCGTGAATACCTCAAGGATCATCATATCTATCCCTGATATGTTATAGTTCATCACGAAGCTCTAGCAGCTTGGTGGCAATGACTTTGGAGAAACATCACCATCTCATCTGGAAGATCAACTCCCACTCGATTAAAGTGATTGTTGTACTCAGACCATCTGAGCACAAGCTCAACGATTGAGGTTTTCTCCCTTAGTTTGCAGGTTAAGAAAATCGTCGGAGGTCTCATACCTCTTGACGTGGGCACGAGCCTGAAATCCCAATTTCAGCCCTCGAAACATCTCATATGTTCCGCGACATTTCGAAAACGTCTTTGGTGCCTCAACTCTAAACCGTTTAACTGAACTATCACGTAGTTATCAAAACGTGTATGTCCGACGTTCGCAACATCCACAAACGACGTTTGGGGTTTAGCACACTGAGCGGTGCATTAAGGACATAAGCTTTCTACTGATCGCATAATCGCTACTATCAACTTTCAACTATATTTTCTCTAGGAACATATCTAAACAGTGGAACTAAAGCGTGAGCTTACGACATAATTTGCAAAGATCTTTTGACTATGTTCAGGATAATTAAGTTCATCTTATGAACTCCCACTCAGATAGACATCCCTCTGGTCATCTAAGTGATTACATGATCCGAGTCAACTAGGCCGTGTCCGATCATCACGTGAGACGGACTAGTCATCATCGGTGAACATCTTCATGTTGATCGTATCTACTATACGACTCATGCTCGACCTTTCGGTCTCTGTGTTCCGAGGCCATGTCTGTACATGCTAGGCTCGTCAAGTTAACCCTAAGTGTTTCGCGTGTGTAAATCTGTCTTACACCCGTTGTATGTGAACATAAGAATCCATCACACCCGATCATCACGTGGTGCTTAGAAGCGACGAACTTTAGCAACGGTGCACAGTTAGGGGAGAACACTTCTTGAAATTTTTGTAAGGGATCATCTTATTTACTACCGTCGTTCTAAGTAAACAAGATGCATAAACATGATAAACATCACATGCAATCAAATAGTGACATGATATGGCCAATATCATTTTGCTCCTTTTGATCTCCATCTTCGGGGCTCCATGATCATCATCGTCACCGGCATGACACCATGATCTCCATCATCATGATCTCCATCATCGTGTCTCCATGAAGTTGTCTCGCCAACTTATTACTTCTACTACTATGGCTACCGGTTAGCAATAAAGTAAAGTAATTACATGGCGTTGTTCAATGACACGCAGGTCATACAATAAATTAAGACAACTCCTATGGCTCCTGCCGGTTGTCATACTCATCGACATGCAAGTTGTGATTCCTATTACAAGAACATGATCAATCTCACACATCACATATCATTAATCACATTCTTCTTGGCCATATCACATCACATAGCATACCCTGCAAAAACAAGTTAGACGTCCTCTAATTGTTGTTGCATGGTTTACGTGGCTGCTATGGGTTTCTAGCAAGAACGTTTCTTACCTACGCAAAACCACAACGTGATATGCCAATTGCTATTTACCCTTCATAAGGACCCTTTTCATCGAATCTATTCCTACTAAAGTGGGAGAGACTGGCACCCGCTAGCCACCTTATGCACCAAGTGCATGTCAATCGGTGGAACCTGTCTCACGTAAGTGTACGTGTAAGGTCGGTCCGGGCCGCTTCATCCCACGATGCCGCCGAATCAAGATTGGACTAGTAACGGTAAGCATATTGAACAACATCAACGCCCACAACTACTTTGTGTTCTACTCGTGCAAAGAATCTACGCAATAAACCTGGCTCTGATACCACTGTTGGGGAACGTAGCAGAAATTCAAAATTTTCTACGCATCACCAAGATCAATCTATGGAGATTCTAGCAACAAGAGGAAGGAGAGTGCATCTACATACCCTTGTAGATCGCTAAGCGGAAGCATTCAAGAGAACGGGGTTGAAGGAGTCGTACTCGTCGTGATCCAAATCACCGGAGATCCTAGTGCCGAACGGACGGCACCTCCGCGTTCAACACACGTACAGCCCGGTGACGTCTCCCATGCCTTGATCCAGCAAGGTGAGAGGGAGAGGTTGGGGAAGACTCCGTCCAGCAGCAGCACGACGGCGTGGTGGTGATGGAGGAGCGTGGCAATCCTGCAGGGCTTTGCCAAGCACCGCGGGAGAGGAGGAGTACTTGGGAGAGGGGGAGGGCTGCGCCAGAACTTTGTATCAAGCTCCCATGCGCCTCCCCACTATATATAGGGGTGGAGGGGATGGTTTCTTGCCCTCCAAGTCCATTGGGGCGTTGGCCAAGGTGGGAGGAAAGAAATCCCATCATTTCCTTCCCCACCGATTGTTATCCCCCTTTTTTAGGGATCTTGATCTTATCCCTTCGGGATATGATCTTATTCCTTCTAAGGGGGGATCTTGGTGCGCCTTGACCAGGGGTGTGGGGCCTTGCCCCCACTACCCACGTTCATGTGGGTCCCCCCATGCAGGTGGGCCCCACTCCGGAACCTTCTAGAACCTTCCCGGTACAATACCGAAAAATCCCGAACATTTTCCGGTGGCCAAAATAGGACTTCCCATATATAAATCTTTACCTCCGGACCATTCCGGAACTCCTCGTGATGTCCGGGATCTCATCCGGGACTCCGAACAACATTCGGTAACCACATACAAACTTCCTTTATAACCCTAGCGTCATCGAACCTTAAGTGTGTAGACCCTACGGGTTCGGGAGACATGTAGACATGACCGAGACGTTCTCCGGTCAATAACCAACAGCGGGATCTGGATACCCATGTTGGCTCCCACATGTTCCACGATGATCTCATCGGATGAACCACGATGTCAAGGACTCAATTAATCCCGTATACAATTCCCTTTGTCTAGCGGTATTATACTTGCCCGAGATTCGATCGTCGGTATACCGATACCTTGTTCAATCTCGTTACCGGCAAGTCTCTTTACTCGTTCCGTAACACATCATCCCGTGATCAACCCCTTGGTCACATTGTGCACATTATGATGATGTCCTACCGAGTGGGCCCAGAGATACCTCTCCGTTTACACGGAGTGACAAATCCCAGTCTCGATCCGTGTCAACCCAAAAGACACTTTCGGAGATACCTGTAGTGCACCTTTATAGTCACCCAGTTACGTTGTGACGTTTGATACACCCAAAGCACTCCTACGGTATCCGGGAGTTACACGATCTCATGGTCTAAGGAAGAGATACTTGACATTGGAAAAGCTCTAGCAAACGAACTACACGATCTTTGTGCTATGCTTAGGATTGGGTCTTGTCCATCACATCATTCTCCTAATGATGTGATCCCGTTATCAACGACATCCAATGTCCATAGCCAGGAAACCATGACTATCTGTTGATCACAACGAGCTAGTCAACTAGAGGCTTACTAGGGACATGGTGTTGTCTATGTATCCACACATGTATCTGAGTTTCCTATCAATACAATTATAGCATGGATAATAAACGATTATCATGAACAAGGAAATATAATAATAACTAATTTATTATTGCCTCTAGGGCATATTTCCAACAGTAGGTATCGCCCCCCCCCCACTTTCCTATTTCCACAAGGAGAAGGGGAAGGAGGAGGAGGAGAGAAGGAAGGAGGGGGGGCACGCGCCACCTCCTGGCCGGCTCTCTCTCTTCTCCACCAAGGCCCATGAGGCCCAATAGCTTCCCGGGGGGTTCCGATAACCCCCGGTACTCCAGTTTTATCCGAAACTTTTCCGGAACACTTCCGGTGTCCGAACATAGCCGTCCAATATATCAATCTATATGTATCGACCATTTCGAGACTCCTCGCCATCTCCGTGATCACATCCGGGACTCCAAACAACCTTCGGTACATCAAATCACATAAATTCATAATACCAATGGTCATTGAACGTTAAGCGTGCGGACCCTACGGGTTCGAGAACTATGTAGACATGACCGAGACACGTCTCCGGTCAATAACCAATAGCGGAACCTGGATGCTCATATTGGTTCCTACATATTCTACAAAGATCTTTATCGGTCAAACCGTATAACAACATACGTTGTTCCCTTTGTCATCGGTATGTTACTTGCCCGAGATTCGATAGTCGGTATCATCATACCCAGTTCAATCTCATTACCGGCAAGTCTCTTTACTTGTTCCATAATACTTCATCCCGCAACTAACTCATTAGTCACAATGCTTGCAAGGCTTATAGTGATGAGTATTACCAGAGGGCCCATAGATACCTCTCTGAAACACGGAGTGACAAATCCTAATCTCAATCTATGCCAACCCAACAAACACCTTCGGAGACACCTGTAGAGCACCTTTATAATCACCCATTTACATTGTGACGTTTGATAGCACACAAAGTGTCCCTCCTTTATAATCATGAAGAAAGCAGTAGCAATGAAACTGCAACGATCATAATGCTAAGCTAACGGATGGGTCGTGTCCGTCACATCATTCTCCTAATGATGTGATCCTGTTCATCAAATGCCAACACATGTCTATGGTTAGGAAACATAACCATCTTTGATTAACGAGCTAGTCAAGTAGAGGCATACTAGGGACTATATGTTTTGTCTATGTATTCACACATGTACTAAGTTTCCGGTTAATACAATTCTAGCATGAATAATAAACATTTATCATGAATTAAGGAAATAAATAATAACTTTATTATTGCCTATAGGGCATATTTCCTTCAGTCTCCCACTTGCACTAGAGTCAATAATCTAGATTACATAGTAATGTTTCTAACACCCATGGAGCTTTGGTGCTGATCATGTTTTGCTCGTGGAAGAGGCTTAGTCAACGGGTCTGCAACATTCAGATCCGTATGTATCTTGCAAATCTCTATGCCCCCCTCCGACACTTGGTGACAGATGGAATTGAAGCGTCTCTTGATGTGCTTGGTTCTCTTGTGAAATCTGGATTCCTTTGCCAAGGCAATTGCACCAGCATCATCACAAAAGATTTTCATTGGACTTGATGCACTAGGTATGACACCTAGATCGGATATGAACTCCTTCATCCAACCTCCTTCATTTGCTGCTTTCGAAGCAGCAATGTACTCCACTTCATATGTAGATCTCGCCACGATGCTCTGCTTGGAACTGCACCAACTGGCAGCTCCTCCATTCAATAAAAATATGTATCTGGTTTGTCACTTAGAGTCATCCGGATTAGTGTCGAAGCTTGCATCGACGTAACCATTTACGACGAGCTCTTTTTCACTTCCATAAACGAGAAACGTATCCTTAGGCCTTTTCAGGTATTTCGGGATGTTCTTGACCGATGTCCAGTGCTCCACTCCGGGATTACTTTGGTACCTCCCTGCTATGCTTATAGCAAGGCACACACCAGGTCTGGTACACAGCATTGCATATATGATAGAACCTATGGCTGAAGCATAGGAAATGACTTCATTTTCTCTCTATCTTCTGCAGTGGTCGGGCATTGAGTCTGACTCAACTTCACACCTTGTAACACAGGCAAGAACCCTTTCTTTGACTGATCCATTTTGAACTTCTTCAAAACTTTATCAAGGTATGTGATTTCTAAAAGTCCAATTAAGCGTCTTGATCTATCTCTATAGATCTTGATGCCTAATATGTAAGCAGCTTCACCGAGGTATTTCATGGAAAAACTCTTATTCAGGTATCCCTTTATGCTATCCAGAAATTATATATCATTTCCAATCAACAATATGCCATCCACGTATAATATTAGAAATGCTACAGAGCTCCCACTCACTTTCTTGTAAATACAGGCTTCTCTAAAAGTCTATATAAAACCATATGCATTGATCACACTATCAAAGCGTTTATTCCAACTCCAAGAGGCTTGCACCAGTCCATAAATGGATTGATGTAGCTTGCACACTTTGTTAGCACCCTTTGGATCGACAAAACCTTCTGGCTGCATCATATACAACTCTTCTTCCAGAAATCCATTCAGGAATGCAGTTTTGACATCCATCTGCCAAATTTCATAATCATAAAATGCGGCAATTGCTAACATGATTCGGACAGACTTAACCATCGCTACGGGTGAGAAAGTCTCATCATAGTCAACTCCTTGAACTTGTCGAAAACCTTTCGCAACAAGTCGAGCTTTGTAAATAGTAACATTACCGTCTGCGTCGGTCTTCTTCTTAAAGATCCATTTATTTTTCTGTGGCTTGACGATCATCGGGCAAGTCCACCAAAGTCCACACTTTGTTCTCATACATGGATCCCATCTCAGATTTTATGGCCTCAAGCCATTTCACAGAATCTGGGCTCATCATTGCTTCCTCACAGTTTGCAGGTTCATCATGATCTAGTAACATGACTTCCAGAACTGGATTGTTGTACCACTCTGGTGCGATCTTACTCTGGAAGACCGACGAGGTTCGGTAGTAACTTGATCTAAAGTTTCATGATCATCATCATTAACATCCTCACTAATTAGTGTAGGAATCACGGGAACTAATTTCTATGATGAACTACTTTCCAATAAGGGAGAAGGTACAATTACCTCATCAAGTTCTACTTTCCTCCCACTCACTTCTTTCGAGAGAAACTCCTTCTCTAGAAAGGATCCATTCTTAGCAACAAAGATTTTGCCTTCGGATCTGTGATAGAAGGTGTACCCAACAGTTTCCTTTGGGTATCCTATGAAGACACACTTCTCCAATTTGGGTTCGAGCTTATCAGGTTGAAGATTTTTCACATAAGCATCGTAGCCCCAAACTTTAATAAACGACAACTTTGGTTTCTTGCCAAACCACAGTTCATAAGGCATTGTCTCAATGGATTTTGATGGTGCCCTATTTAAAGTGAATGCAGCCGTCTCTAAAGCATAACCCCAAAATGATAGCGGTAAATCAGTAAGAGACATCATACATCGCACCATATCCAATAAAGTACGATTACGATGTTCGGACACACCATTTCGCTGTGGTGTTCCAGGTGGCGTTAACTGTGAAACTATCCCATGTTGTTTCAAATGAAGACCAAACTCGTAACTCAAATATTCTCCTCCACGATCAGATCATAGAAACGTTATTTTCTTGTTACGATGATTTTCCACTTCACTCTGAAATTCTTTGAACTTTTCAAATGTTTCAGACTTATGCTTCATTAAGTAGATATAACCATATCTGCTCAAATCATCTGCGAAGGTAAGAAAATAATGATACCCGCCACGAGCCTCAACACTCATTGGACCACATACATCAGTATGTATTATTTCCAATAAGTCAGTAGCTCATTCCACTGTTCCAGAGAATGGGGTTTTAGTCATCTTGCCCATGAGGCACGGTTCGCAAGCACCAAGTGATTGATAATCAAGTGATTCCAAAAGTCCATCAGCATGGAGTTTCTTCATGCGCTTCACACCGATATGACCCAAAAAGCAGTGCCACGAATAAGTTGCACTATCATTATTAACTTTGCATCTTTTGGCTTCAATATTATGAATATGTGTATCATCCCTATCGAGATTCAATAAAAATAGACCACTCATTAAGGGTGCATGAACATAAAAGATATTACTCATATAAATAGAACAACCATTATTCTCTGATTTAAAAGAATAACCGTCTCACATCAAACAAGATCCAAATATAATGTTCGTGCTCAATGCTGGCACCAAGTAACAATTATTCAGGTCTAAAACTAATCCCGATGGTAGATGTAGAGGTAGCGTGCCGACGGTGATCACATCGACCTTGGAACCATTTCCCACGCGCATCGTCACCTCGTCCTTAGCCAATCTTCGTTTAATCCGTAGCCCCTATTTCGAGTTGCAAATATGAGCAACAGAACCAGTATCAAATACCTAGACGCTACTACGAGCATTAGTAAGGTACACATCAATAACATGTATATAAAATATACCTTTCACTTTGCCATCCTTCTTATCCGCCAAATACTTGGGGCAGTTCCGCTTCCAGTGACCAGTCCCTTTGCAGTAGAAGCACTCAGTTTCAGGCTTAGGTGCAGACTTGGGTTTCTTCTCTTGAGCAGCAACCTCTTTGCCATTCTTCTTGAAGTTCCCCTTATTCCCTCTACCCTTTTTCTTGAAACTAGTGGTCTTGTTCATCATCAACACTTGATGCTCCTTTTTGATTTCTACCTCTGCAGCTTTTAGCATCGCGAAGAGCTCGGGAATAGTCTTATTCATCCCTTGCATATTATAGTTCATCACGAAGCCTGTATAGCTTGGTGGCAGTGATTGAAGAACTTTGTCATCAGGAAGATTAACTCCCAGCTCAGCCAAGTGGTTATGGTACCCAGACATTCTGAGTATCTGTTCACTGACAGAACTATTCTCCTCCATTTTGCAGCTGTAGAACTTGTTGGAGACTTCATACCTCTCAACTCGGGCATTTGCTTGAAATATTAACTTCAACTCTTGGAACATCTCATATGCTCCATGAAGTTCAAAACGTCTTTGAAGTCCCGATTCTAAGCCGTAGAGCATGGCACACTGAATTATTGAGTAGTCATCAACACACATCTGCCAGGCTTTCACAATGTCTGAAGTTGTGGGCGCGGATGGTACACCTAACGGTGCTTCCATGACTTAATTCTTCTATGCAGCAATGAGGATAATCCTCAAGTTACAGACCCAGTCCGTGTAGTTGCTGCCATCATCTTTCAATTTAGCTTTATCTAGGAACGCATTAAAATTTAAAGGAACGGTAGCACGGGCCATTGATCTACAATAACATAGACATGCCAAATAGCTATCAGGACTAAGTTCATGCCAAATTAAAGTTCAATTAATCATATTACTTAAGAACTCCCACTTAGATAGATATCCCTCTAGTCATCTAAATGATCATGTGATCAAAATCAACTAAACCATGTCCGATCATCACGTGAGATGGAGTAGTTTTCAATGATAAACGTCATATCTACTATATGATTCACGCTCGACCTTTCGGTCTCCAGTGTTCCGAGGCCATATCTGCATATGCTAGGCTCGTCAAGTTTAACCTGAGTATTCTGCATGTGCAAAACTGGCTTACACCCGTTTTATGTGAACGTAGAGCTTATCACACCCGATCATCACGTGATGTCTCGGCACGACGAACTGTAGCAACGGTGCATACCCAGGGAGAACACTTGTACCTTGAAATTTAGTAAGGGATCATCTTACAATGCTACCGCCGTACTAAGCAAAATAAGATGCATAAAAGATAAACATCACATGCAATCAAAATATGTGACATGATATGGCCATCATCATCTTGTGCTCATGATCTCCATCACCGAAGCATTGTCATGATCCCCATCGTCACCAGCGCGACACCTTGATCTCCATCATAGCATCATTGTTACTACGACTATCGCTACTGCTTAGTGATAAAGTAAAACAATTACATGGCGATTGCATTGCATACAATAAAACGACAACCATATGGCTCCTGCCAATTGCCGATAACTTTGTTACAAAACATGATCATCTCATACAATAGTTTATATCACATCATGTCTTGACCATATCACATCACAGGAAGCCCTGCAAAAACAAGTTAGACGTCCTCTACTTTGTTGTTGCAAGTTTTACGTGGCTGCTACGGGCTTCTAGCAAGAACCGTTCTTACCTACACATCAAAACCACAATGATTTTTTGTCAAGTGTGCTATTTTAACCTTTAACAAGGACCGAGCGTAGCCACACTCGATTCAACTAAAGTTGGAGAAACCGACACCCGCTAGCCACCTATGTGCATAAGCACGTCGGTAGAACCAGTCTCATGAACGCGGTCATGTAATGTTGATCAGGGCTGCTTCATCCAACAATACCGCCGAATCAAAGTATGACATGCTGGTAAGTAGTATGACTATTATCGCCCACAACTCTTTGTGTTCTACTCGTGCAAATAACATCTATGCATAGACCTGCCTCGGATGCCACTGTTGGGAACACGGTAATTTCAAAAAAATCCTACGATCACGCAAGATCTATCTAGGTGATGCATAGCAACGATAGGGGAGAGTGTGTCCATGTACCCTCATAGATTGAAAGCGGAATCGTTTAGTTAACACGGTTGATGTAGTCGAACGTCTTCGCGATCCAACCAATCAAGTACCGACCGCACGGCACCCCCGCGATCTGCACATGTTCAGCTCGGTGACGTTCAGCTCGGTGACGTCCCTCAAACTCTAGATCCAGCTAAGGCCGAGGGAGAGTTCCATCAGCACAACGGTGAGGTGACGGTGATGATGAAGTTACCGGCGCAGGACTTCGCCTAAGCACTATGACGATATGACCGAGGTGGAAAACTGTGGAAGGGACACCGCACATGGCTAAAGATAAACTTGTGTGTCTATGGGGTGCACCCCTCCTCTGTATATAAAGGAGGGAGGGAGGAGGAGGACAACCAAGGGTGGCGCGCGCAGGGGGGAGTCCTACGCCAAGTAGGAACCCCCCCCCTTTCCTATTCCCACAAGGAGAAGGGGGGAAGGATGAGGAGGAGAGAATGAAGGAGGAGGGCGTCGCCCCCTCCCCTTGTCCAATTCGGACTAGGGCAAGGCAGGCGCGCGCCACCTCCTGGCCGGCCCTCTCTCTTCTCCGCCAAGGCCCATGAGGCCCAATAGCTTCCTGGGGGGTTCCGGTAACCCCCAGTACTCCGGTTTTATCTGAAACTTTTCCGGAACACTTCTGGTGTCCGAACATAGCCATCCAATATATCAATCTATATGTATCGACCATTTCGAGACTCCATGTCATGTCCGTGATCACATCCGGGACTCCGAACAACCTTCGGTACATCAAATCACATAAACTCATAATACCAATCGTCATCGAACGTTAAGTGTGCGGACCCTACGGGTTCGAGAACTATGTAGACATGACCGAGACATGTCTCCGATCAATAACCAATAGTGGAACTTGGATGCTCATATTGGTTCCTACATATTCTACGAAGATCTTTATCGGTCAAACTGCATAACAACATATGTTGTTCCCTTTGTCATCGATATGTTACTCGCCCGAGATTCGATCGTCGGTATCATCATACCTTGTTCAATCTCGTTACCGGCAAGTCTCTTTACTCGTTCCGTAATACTTCATCCCCCAACTAACTCATTAGTCAAAATGCTTGCAAGGCTTATAGTGATGAGTATTACCAGAGGGCACAGAGATACCTCTCTGAAACATGGAGTGACAAATCCTAATCTCGATTTATGCCAATCCAACAAACACCTTCGAAGACACTTGTAGAGCACCTTTATAATCACCCATTTACATTGTGACGTTTGGTAGCACACAAAGTGTTCCTTTGGTATTCGGGAGTTGCATAATCTCATAGTATGAAGAACTTGTATAAGTCATGAAGAAAGCAGTAGCAATGAAACTGTAACGATCATAATGCTAAGCTAACAGATGGGTCATGTCCATCACATCATTCTCCTAATGATGTGATCCCGTTCATCAAATGACAACACATGTCTATGGTTAGGAAACATAACCATCTTTGATTAACGAGCTAGTCAAGTAGAGGCATACTAGGGACTATATGTTTTGTCTATGTATTCACACATGTACTAAGTTTTCGGTTAATACAATTCTAGCACAAATAATAAACATTTATCATGAATTAAGGAAATAAATAATAACTTTATTATTGCCTCTAGGGCATATTTCCTTCAATTTCTTGACCATTGAATGGGCATATCCAACGACTAATATTTGAAGCTATTGGCACACTATATAGTGGTATAGACATATCAGTTGGGCCCCACGTGTGCGCCTGAAGTCTGAACCATTGGGATTTAAGCTCATTCTATTGTTTGCCATTGGTTACTTGTGCCGATAAAATCTCTGAAGTTGATTCGTTGGTGATGACTTGTTAAAGAACACGTTTCCAACTAAGTTGACTTCAAACTTGAACTAATTTATTTCAAAGCTTTATGTTTTGATTGTGATATTTTTATTTTCAATTGTTGTTGTATTGGAATATTTATCCCACAATTGCTTAAGAATTGTGTTGTTTAACTTTGTCTATTTTGAGTACTTTGGGTAGAGGCAAAAAAAATTCTTGAGCGGACATTTGGTGACACCTGTTGGGTGGTGTCTGCAACTAACCCAATCCATGAACAGGTCTGGATGTGTCCACAGACATTTGTTGTGTCCATTTTTGTGGTCCGCATTGGGGATTGCTCTTGTTTCTAGTGAAGACCATCACAGTTGCTTTATTAACTCTGAGTTTACGTGGTCTGCACTGCAGTTGCTCTTTTTTTAGTGAAGACTATCATGGTTGCTTTATTAACTCAGAGAACATTTACATCCTTCACAAGTTTATTGACAATGCAGTCCGGGCCTCGTCAACCCAATTATTAAAAAAGTTTATTATAGTAGCTAAACTGAACTAGCTCATGAGGCACACTATTAACCATATGAGGACAATGTTTAAAGTTGATCTTTCCAATATTCGTTGTGGTATCCACACATTTCACGAAAAATTGTTATTGTAATATCTCACCACTGTGCTTGACCCATGAGAAGTTGATAACATTAAGAGATTTTTTTTTGCGGGTGAAGAGAATTTGATTCTGCTTCAACGCTGATGGAAGCCAAGGGAATTTGCAAGGTCTAATCAATCTCACATAGCCATCGCTTCCAACATCATCGTGTCTGACTCATGTGGCATGAATTTGCGTTCCACTGGTAAAAAGTGGCCCTTCATCTTCATAAAACTCCACATCAACCTTAACCCTGATGAACTTCGGGTCTGGCTTACTCCATTCGTCATCCGAAACAATGGGCTTCTTCAAACAAGATTTTATAAAATTACTTGCTATGCCAAGGATTGAGATCGACCATTGTACAGGAGGTGGAGTATGTTCATTATCGGTAATTTGTCTTTGAATCCACCATAGGCACCAACAGCCTACGGCAAATGGCGTCACTGTGATTCAAAGAAGGCATAATGTGAACATTACTCGCCCGGAGTTCAAACAATGCTTCGAGAACCAGAAATCCTCACTGGTCCACTTGGATTACCAAGTCAATCAATTTGATGAGTCCTAGCCTAATCCAAAGTTCCGTGGAATTTGCACATTCAATAAGGTATGTCGTGTATCCTCTGCTGCTACGTTACACACGGAGCATGCCCCAATCGCCCCAATTAATATGCAACAAGTATGGTTTTCAAAGGCATAATCCCATGAAGCCAACAACACATCTAACTTTGTGTGAAACTTGTAGTTACCAAAGCCATATAGCCAGTATGTTAGAACCTCCCGACCTTGTTTTAGAATTGCATGACCCCAAACTTATGTATCCACTCATAGAGAAAGTTTTGTTTCTGTTTAAAATTTTTTAGACAATTTTCCTATTTAGATACCAAGCAAAGAAATCATAAAAGGCTAGGTAATTTAGAGGGATTTGTAAGATTCTCTGACGTCACGTTAAAGATATCATTTACTACATATGTCCTGGTTTATTTGCCCCCTTCTTTTTTCGTGTCAAATTTTAACAAAAAATTAACTAAAAAATGTTAATGTATGTCACAAAAGATTATACCGTTGGACTCATATTTAAACATAGTTTTTATGATATTTTTCTCTACATATAATTTATATTTTATTAGTAAAAATTATGATGACCCTAAATACGAGAGTGCCAATAAATCAGGATGCAGCTAGTATTAGCTGCTCGTGCAACACTGCAACGTAACATTTTTTGATCAATAATAAAGTCAGCAACTTTAGATATAATAATGGTCTGTGCACGGGGAGTAATGATTTTCCTAAGCATGATCAACCGGAGATAGCATCGGTAGAAGTAAATAATTGAAAGAACATTCCATTCCTTCTGCCGGTTGGGCCCATAGGACGCCGCTTCCAACATTTAGCTGGCCCAGTCCGTAAAAACCCTATCCTACTTTCCCCTTCCTACTTTCACTCCAGTCGCCGCCGCGCTTCCACTCCACTCCATTTTGCTTGTCCCCTTCAGGCCGCTCGCCGCCGCGTCTCCACGCCACCCCAGTCCGTTCCGGCCATGGCCGCCATCGTCGAGAACGTCATGGGCTGGCGCCCCGGCGGTGTAAATTCCGTGGTAAGTGCCACCTCCCTCACCCCCGCCGTTGACTACGACGGCGAGGACCGCATCAGCGCCCTCCCCGACGACCTCCTCCGCAGCATCGTCTCACGCCTCCCCGTCAAGGACGCCGCCCGCACCGCCTCCCTCGCCTCCCGCTGGCGCCACCTCTGGCGCTCCACCCCGCTCTCCCTCAACGACGCCGACCTGCCCCGATCCGTCGTTGCCCGCGTCCTTGCCGACCACCCGGGGCCCTTCCGCGCCATCCACATCACCCGCTGCCGGTTCGCGTCCCACGAGCCTGAGATCGCAGAGTGGCCGCGCCTCTTCGCTGCCAATGGCATCCAGGACCTTGTCCTCGTCAACGACGCCGACCTCGCCAGGTTCCCCCCCGACGCCGTGCGCCTCCCCGGGGACATCCTCCGCTGCGCCTCGCTCCAGCGCCTCTTCCTGGGTTTCTTCACGTTCCCCGACACCGCTGGTCTCTCCCGCCGAGCCGACGTCCTGCCCCGCCTCCAGGAACTCAGCATGTTCACGACCAGCATCAGCGACGGGGACCTCGACTACATGGCTACATGCTCGCTTGCAGCCCGGTTCTGGAGAAGCTCGCGTTCGTACTCACCTGTGCACCCGATTTCATCCACCTACGGAGCAGAAGCCTCCGGTGCGTGCTCCTCTGGATTTTCATGGCAGACGAGGTTGCTGTGGTGGATGCCCCGCTCCTGGAGCGGCTCTTCTTGCTGGAAGCGCCCCGTGCAGGAGGTGCTGAGAGTACTATGATGATCAAGATTGCTCATGCGCCCAACCTGCAGGTGCTCGGCTTCTTGGAGCCAGGATTTCACCGGCTGCAGATCGGCGACAATGTCATTGAGGTATAAACTTCCCAAGTTTCCATGATTCCATGGATTGCTAATACATAATGTTTAAAGAGAATAGAGATGCATGACATATATATCTGCTTCTTTTGGTGCATTGTTCGACCATTGCAGCCTGGCACAGAGCCGAGCCCAAGCACAGTGCTTCCAAGCGTCAAGATATTGGCATTTAAAGTTAATTTTGGTGTCATAGAGGATGTCAAGATGCTGGTGACCTACCTCAGATGCTTTCCCAACGTTGAGACGCTGCACATCGAGGTTATTTGGCACCCCATGCAATTATTCAATCGGTTATTTGGCACTCATATCACTATTTATTAGCAATGGAAATTATTGCTTCTTGCATTATCTATCTCTATTTACTGATATGATGTTCCATTCTTTAACTGAACCCACTCGAAGTGGTTATTTGGCACTCATACCATTATTTATTAGCAATGGAAATTATCGCTTCTTGCATTATCCATCACTAATGAACCATTTACTGATATGACATTCCAGTCTTTAACTGAAGTTGTTATTTGGCACTCATACCACTATTTATTAGCAATCGAAATTATTGCTTCTTGCATTATCCATCACTAATGAACCATTTACTGATATGACGTTCCAGTCTTTAACTGAACCCACTGGAAGTGGTTATTTGGCACTCATACTTCTATTTATTAGCAATGAAAATTATTGCTTCTTGCATTATCCATCTCTAATTAACCATTTACTGATATGACATTCCAGTCTTTAACTGAACCCACTGGAAGGAACAATGCCAAGTTCTGGCAGGAGCTCCCTACTATTGAATGCATCAAGTCTCACATCAAGAAGATGGTTATCCATGAATACAGAGGGAACAAAGTTGAACTTGAATTCCTTAAGTTCATTTCCACGAGAGCGCAGGAGCTCCAAGCTTTGTATGTTCTGCTAAACAGAGAGAGTCTTACTTCGGTGGCCAAGGCGGATAAGATGACAAGCAAACTGGTGGCTCTCTCGGGTGTACCATGGTGCTGTGATTGTAAGATGATGGTGCTAGGCCCTAAATTTCAGAATGAATGGAGCATCCAGAAAGCATCTGATCTTACTGTCGACGACCCTTTCCATTGGTGAGTTTGTGTCTGGCTATATATTTGCATGAACCAAAGCGTTTTCTGGGGGAATCATTTGCTGTTCTACATATGCAAGGGCACTGTTTAGTTTGTAGGCAAGAGTATGTCTGTTCTTGACAAAGAACATGAAGACTTGAACTAGAGCACGAGTACGTGGAAGTGTTGAACTGGCTGTGCTATGCTTCATTCAGAATGTACCGTATTATGTAATGCCCTTATGTTTGTTCCTAGTGTAGTAAAAGACTAGTATCAGGATGCCAAACGCTGTGTGCTTTGGTTTGTGCTATATATTTAGGTGTTGCTTCATAAACCAGCTAGCATTGTTGGATCTACTATATACTCTACCCTTCCAGTCAGCCTAGACCTGTTGATCAAGTAGCACCTGAATCAAACTTAGGTGGAAAGAACGATCTGCCTTACTGCTCACCCACATTGAGTTAATCTGCATATTGACCACTCCACGTCTAGATCGTAGCACTTCAGTAGACTGCCGCCACCGCAAGAACCATTTAGTCGTGCGCAAGAGCTAGAATGGTAAGTGAGCTCTGAATAAATTGAAGATGCTTTATATGGTCGGCGTGTTTGTTATGGAACCTTTATCATGTGTCGCCTCCCTCCTTGCAAACACGCCGGGCATCCCTCGTGCTTCCTATCGACCCCCATTGAACACGGTTTCGTAAACAAACTGCAAAATCAAACTACGTCATCATTGCGGTGACTGCAAATCGCCGCCTTCTTGCCCAGGACGCTGTAAATTTTTGTATGGAAGGGCCCTCGCTCAAGGCAGACGTTGGCATGGCGATCCTCGAAGCAAAGGCGTCTATCATGAACCTCTATCACCTTGGCTACAAAGCAAGTTACGTGCACATCAACTTTCTTTTATTTACCCCTTCCTTTTTGCTGCATTGATTCTCTAATTATTTTTTCTGTTTTTGTTGTATTTATCACATTTTTGTTTTAAAAAAAAGCACTAGTAAACTCTCCTGCTTCTTTCGGGTCATTATCGCCGCAGAAAATTCTTTGCCCGTGGAAGAAGGGTAACTTATGAGGCTATGATTGATTGCCGACTGCTCCATGCTTGTGGCCGCAAGTTTCACCAAGCTAGTCAAGGTCTTCCGTCCATGATAATCCCAGGCCACATAAGACTAGCAACCATAGGTCTGCAAGTAAAACACTCAGATGACGAAGATATGATACGTAGAACTTTAGCTCATGCCCCGTTTGGTCTAGCTAATACTTCGTCGGTTTTATGTCTTTCTAGAGATTTTTTATATAGACTACATACGGATGTATATAAACGTATTTTAGGATGTAGATTCACTCATTTGCTCGGTATGTAGTCCATATTAAAATCTCTAAAAAGACTTATACTTAAGAACGGAGGGAGTAGAATGGAATGAAGTGTTGTAGTACAAGTTAAACGGGTCACCGGGGCAACATGACTTGTCTCACTTGAGACAAAGCATGACAATGCCAAGTTCCGGAATCCAGTCCAAACACTCTCGAGTCTATCTTTGGTGAGTATCTTTATATAGGTGACTGAAGATTAACATTGCCTGCTCGTCCCAAACCCGAAAAACTTGCGCAGATGCGAGTGGAGCGACGACATGGCCCGTTCATACATTCCGGCCATGCTGATGGCCACCAGCTTGCTGCTCATGGCTGCTTCATCTCCTGCCCCGAGCAACAACACCGACCTTGCCGCGCTGCTGGCTTTCAAATCCCAGCTCTCCGACCCTTTGGCTATCATTGCCAATAACTGGACAACCGGTGCGTCCTTCTGCACCTGGATCGGTGTGTTGTGCAGCCGGCGTCAGCACCAGCGTGTCACCGCTTTGGAGCTGCCGGACATTCCCCTCCAAGAAGAGCTCAGCCCTCACCTCGGTAACCTCTCTTTCCTCCACACCCTTAACCTGACCAATACGAACCTCACCGGTTCTATCCCAGCTGATCTTGGAAGATTAGCCCGTCTTAGGTACCTTGATCTTGGCCACAATAGCCTGTCGGATACAATCCCGTCTACCGTTGGAAACCTCACCAGGCTTCAGTTTCTGGTCCTAAATTTCAACCAGCTCTTGGGGCAGATCCCCGGTGAGGTGCGAAACATGCGTAGCCTTAGCTACTTCTCTCTCGGAATAAATTCCATTACTGGCCTCATGCCGAATTTTTCATTTGACAGCACGCCTTCACTGAGACACATATACATTAACAACAACAGTCTATCCGGCCCAATACCTTCTGGTATTGGCTCCTTGCTCATGCTCCAGGTTCTTTACTTGAGGCGTAACCAGCTCTCCGGTCCAATACCTCCTACCATCTTCAACATGTCTAGGATTGTTGACTTGCGTCTGGGGAACAACAATCTAACAGGTCATATACCTAGCAACAGAAGCTTTAGTCTCCCCATGTTGCAAATATTTGATCTCTACCGGAACAACTTCGGGGGTCAAATTCCATTGGGCCTTGCATCATGCCAGCATCTTAGGATACTTACCATTCCTGGAAATCTATTCGTGGATGTGGTGCCAACATGGCTGGCTACGCTACCAGAGCTTACGGCGATTTCTATGGGAGGCAATGACCTCGTTGGCCTGATCCCGCCTGTGCTCGGCAATCTCACCATGCTCAGCGTACTTGACATCGCAAACTCCAACTTAAGCGGAGATATTCCCGTGGAATTAGGAGAACTGAGACAACTCAATTATCTGCACCTTTCGCACAATCAACTAACAGGCCCCTTCCCGGAATTTCTAGGAAATTCGACAAAAATGTATTTCTTAAATTTGAGAATGAATCAACTGACTGGACCAGTACCATCAACACTTGGAAACAACAAACCTCTTCTGATTCTTAGTATTCAAGACACTGTTCAAGAAGGCGCTATTAGGCGCTCGCCTAGGCGCGCTTAAGCGCTGGGCGTTGGCATAGCGCCTCGCTTTGGCCCTAGGCGCTCAAAAAAGCGGCCGGCGAGGTCCTCCGGCGAGAAATCAGCCTCTCCGGCGAGGAATCAGCTTTCTGAGGTGAGAAATCAGTCTCCCCGGCGAGGATTCGACCTCCCCTGCGAGGATTCATCCTCGCCGACGAGGGATTCAACTGCCCCGACGACAAATCGAGCTTCTCCGGCGAGGGATTGAGCTTCTCCGGCAAGGGATCGAGCTTCTCCGACAAGGGACAGAGGAAGAGGGAGGGAGGCAGCCTCGTGCAACGAGACAGAAAGGACGAGGGGGGGAGGCGGCGTGAGGAGGAAACCTAAATTTCCTATCGACTGCAGCAGACGAGAGCTTTTAGTAGGAGGATACGAAGATGGGCCTATGGTTTAGTGGGCTAGCCCAGCCCATCTAGCTTATTTCTTCACGTTACAGTACTAACGCCTAATTGCGCCTAATTGCGCCTAATCATGCCTAAGCTAGAAAAGCGCAAGTAGGTGCCCAAACGCATAATTAGTGCCTAGCGCTTTTTTGAACTTTGATTCAAGATAACCGTCTCCAAGGGGATCTTAGTTTCTTGTCCAGCCTTTGCAATTGTCGCCAACTTCAATACCTCACCATATCAAATAATCTTTTCACTGGGAGTATTCCCAACTATTTTGGTAACCTCTCGACTAACCTGGTAGTATTTGAAGCATTGAATAACAATTTGGTTGGTGGGCTTCCAGAAACACTGTCAAATCTTAGTAGTCTTCGTAAGATAAACTTTGCCAACAACCATCTTACCAAAGAAATACCAGAAACCCTCTCTAAGTTGGAGAATCTCCAAGCACTTGATCTCTCAGGAAATAGAATGGTTGGCCCAATCCCTGTACAAATTGGTATGCTGAGAAGTATTGTAGAGTTACAACTCTGGGACAATATGTTATCTGGCTCCATACCAGATGCCATGGGCGACCTCACCATGTTAGAGTACACTTCATTTTCTTATAACCGTTTATCTTCGTCAATTCCATCAAGCTTATTTTATCGTAGTAACCTTATCCAACTAGATCTGTCCCATAATTCCCTAACCGGTACATTACCTTCTGATCTTAGCCATATGCAAACTATGGACTGGATAGATCTTTCTGGTAACCTCTTGTCTGGTAGCCTTCCAAGTTCATTTGGACAGGTTGCCATGTTATTAACCTACCTAAATCTTTCGCACAACTCATTTAAGGGTTTAGTCCCAAACTCTTTCGGCCGCTTAACCAACTTAGAAACATTGGACCTATCGTCAAACAACCTTTCAGGTACAATACCAGACTACCTCGCCAACTTCACCTACCTTTCTTCTCTGAACCTCTCCTTCAATGGGTTAGAAGGGCAAATACCAAATGGAGGTGTTTTCTCAAACCTCACCTTGCAATCTTTGATGGGGAATGTTGGGCTATGTGGTGCTCCTCGTCTAGGACTGTCACCGTGTCCGCACAAGTCTCACTTGACTTATAGTCGACACACCCTCAAGTTTATACTCCCGGTTGCCATCATTGGAGTTGGTGCATTTGCAACCACCATGTACCTAATGGTCAGCAAGAAAAATAAGAAACAATATTATGGTACGGCTTCTACTAGCATGACTGATCTGATCAGCCATAGGTTAGTATCCTACCATGAGATTGCTCGTGCCACTGAAAATTTCAATGAGGACAACCTACTTGGTACTGGAAGTTTTGGCAAAGTTTCAAGGGCCAATTAGATGATGGTTTGGTGGTTGCAATAAAAGTGCTCAATATGCAAGTCGAGCAGGCCGTGAGGAGTTTTGATGCTGAATGTCAAGTGTTGCGCATGGCTCGACATCGCAACTTGATACAAATATTGAATGCATGTTCCAGCTTGGATTTCAAGGCACTGCTCCTTCAGTACATGCCCAATGGTAGCATGGAGACACACTTGCACAACGAAATAAGGGAACCACTAAGATTCATCCAGAGATTGGACATTATGCTTGCCGTGTCAGAGGCAATGGAGTACCTGCACCATCATCATTTCCAAGTTGTCTTGCACTGCGATCTGAAGCCTAGCAACGTGTTGTTCGATGACGACATGACGGCGCATGTTGCCGACTTTGGCATTGCAAAGTTACTTCTACATGATGACAACTCCATGGTTTCAGCAAGTATGCCGGGGACAATTGGGTACATGGCCCCTGGTATGTACTTGTTATGATCAGACAGGAGCAATTTATTTGAATAGATAATCATCATTTATTGGTTTGATTAATTAATTATGTTGTTTTTTTTGGCTTGATCAGAGCTAGCATTCATGGGAAAGGCATCACGAAAGACTGACATGTTCAGCTTCGGGATCATGTTGCTTGAAGTCTTCACAGGGAAGAGGCCCACGGACGCTATGTTCGTCGGGGAATCTAGCCTCAGGTGGTGGGTTTCGCAAGCATTTCCAGCAAAGCTCGTTGATGTTTTGGATGAGAAGCTACAACAGGGTGAAGAAATGAACCTTGCCTTCCATCACCAAACAATTAATACTTCGTCGCCGTCATCCTCCATTGCCTGCAATGGAAACTTTCTTGTGTCGATATTCGAACTGGGTCTAGAGTGTTCGGACGACTCTCCTAGTCGGAGAGCAAGCATGAGCGACGTGGTCGTGAGGCTCAAAAACATTAAGAAGGATTACTTTGCTTTCATGGTGGCAACTCAAAGCGCGCAACAAAGTTCATGAGATAATGTTTTAGTGCATCTATGTAGTGCATAATTTTCAGTTTTCCACTAAAAATATTTATATGGTAGTTATTTTAAGAAAATAACAATACACTGGTGGAAAGAGGATTTTCTGCAACGGTGCAAGTAATATTCGCTCTCCTCTTCATTTTTTTTCTGATTCTCAAAAAATGTGAAATAATTCAGGAATGTTAGTAGTGCTATGTAATGTGTACTTGTAAAGATTCATCCAATAATGTAACGATTTGTGATTTAGACAAAAATGACAAGATTAAATTGAATAGTGTGTTTGTATCTTGAGTTTGATTGGATAATTTAGCTATCAATTCTTGAAAGTTGACATGCCTTGTGTAGTTGTGTTGGCTTATGCTCTGCTATAGAATGGGGCAGTGAGCACACGCATATTCAGTTATTCACTGATTACTTGCGCACATAGGTACACATGAGTAAAAATTGTTAGTATCAATCAGGAACCGTATGGATGCTTACTGACACTGCCTGTTGTGATTTACTTCCTGCACCACAAGAGAGTTCATCATTCATGGGTGGCTGACAGGGCATCTTCAGTTTAGATCCCTAGACCTTTGTGTTACACATGTGGAGCGTCAACAAAAGTCCGTGCGTTGTCTATGATGTTGCACAAATGTTATTTCTGCAGTAAGAAGCTTTCAGAGGGAATATCTTCAAAGTTATTTCTGCAGAAGCTTTTTTCCTTTCAGTAAACAGGAATGCAAATGCTCCATTTGCGGCTTCAGAAGGTGGTAGTGTCTTCATAAGAAGATCATCTCATTCCCCATTCGGAACTTCCTTCGGAATTTTGATGTCTTTTCTGGCTCATGTTTATGCTTCACACCTTTTCTCCCCTCTTTTGGTTGAGATTGCTGCATGTTTCGGCTGTTGCTGATAACCTAACATTACATATGAGTTGATCCCCATGTGTGTGTGCCTAAAGTCTGAACTATTGAGACGATCATTCGGTTGTTTGCCATGTTTACTTGTGCCGATTAATTGGTAGTGACTTGTTATTAACTACTCCCTCTGTTCATAAATATACGATGTTCTGAAATATGAACTACATATGAACTGAAATGAGTGGACTGTAGACATCCATTCACAAAAAAGTTAGAACATCTTATATTTGTGAACGGAGGGAGCAGTTAAACTACGAACTTGCCAGCCAAACTCAGGGTGGACGTGTGATTCCTTCCCTTCCCACCACCGCCCTAGTATCATCCCCTTCCCACCTACCTCGCTGCCATGAAAACCCTGCCCGGTGGACGGCGGTCGTGCCTCCTTGCGCCACAGGAGCTCTTGGCGGCGGCCATTTTCAGCGGAGGCTTTCCTGAGATATGACTCCCGGGGAGGCTTCCAGATCCATTATTCACGGTGACTGGAGCTGAAAAGCATGAAAACTAGTGGTGACGGTTCAACAGTTACATGACTACATGAGAAACTATGAAACTGAAACTGAAACTTCTTTTGAATTAATATATTAACAGATAATATTGTTCAGGAATAATATGTAGAAGTAAAAGCTGCAATGTACTCCTTCCGTTCGGAATTACTTGTCGTGAAAATGGATGTATCTAGATGTATTTTAGTTCTAGATACATCCATTTCCGAGACAAGTAATTCCGAACGGAGGGAGTAGAAATCAGAAGCACACCTAAGTAGCTCGGTATACTCTGATTATCTGATGATAATGAAATTGACATAGACGCCATCAAACAGGGGAAAATGAAATCAACATAAACATGTTCGGAAGGAGGATCAGACTGGTCTTTTACATCAGGATTAAACAGAGTAGATAACAGTTAATAGTACATTCTGAATGACGCATAGTACAGCTAGCTTCAACACTTTAAGACACTCATGCTCTAGTTGAAATCTTCATGTTCTTTGTCAAGAACAAACATACTTGCCTACAAACTAAACAGTGCCCTTGGATATGTAGAACAGTAAATCATTCTCTGCAGAAAAAGAAAAACATCTTTGGGTCATGCAAATGTATAGCCAGCTTTGATTCAGTAGTGAAACGGGTCATCCACAGTAAGGTCAGATGCTTTCTGGACGCTCCAATCATTCTGAAATTCAGGGCCTAGCACCATTATCTTGCAATCACAGCTCCATGCTACCTCCGAGAGAGCCACCAATTTGCTTGTCATCTCTGCCTCCTTGGCCACCGAAGTAAGACTCTGCCTGTTTAGCAGAACATACAATGTCTGTAGCTCTTGCGCTTTCCTGGAAATGAACTTAAGGAATTCAAGTTCACTTCGTTTCCCTCTATATTTATGGAAAACCATCTTCTTGAGAATTATCCCTAAATCCCCAGTAGAGACACCTCTCTCGCGACCGCGTCGCCCCCCCCCCCTCCCCCCCGCGGGCGACCGGCCGCGCGACGGGCCTCCCCTCTCCAGGCTCCCCCCTCCCTCCTTCCTTCTCGCCGCCGTCGCCGGCGCCCGCGGCCGGCTTGGCTCGGGGCTGCTGGTGGCGGCGGCCTCCTGGCCCTTCCCCTCCCGGTCGCTCTCCGGCGCGGGCGGTGCGGCTCCGGGGGGTGCATCTAGGCGACGGCGGTCTGGCGTGGCGGCGGGGATCCGTGGCGCATGCAGGCGAGCAGCTGGGCGGCGGCGCCGCCGTTGGCGGCGGGGCGACGCGGTGGCGGGATCTGGCGTCGTCCGCTCGGCCCAGATCTGGGCCCTTCGGGCCCCATCTAGGCCTGGGCGGGCCGGCGGCGGGGATGGCTCCGGCGTGGCTTCTAGGAGGCAGGGGAGATGCGACGAGTGGCTGGGCGCCGGCGGCGACGACGCCGGCTTGCTGCATCGCGGCCGGCGGGGCTTAACGGGCCCGCTTTGGGCCTGGCTGGGCCGGGGGTGGCCCGGCATGCCCCGCTGCCGCGTCCGGACGGCTACCGCGACGGTGCCGGAGGCACGGGCCTCCCGCACGACGGCGGTGGAGGTGGTTCCCTCCCGCCCGGCGTCGGTGTTGCTGCTCCCGTCATGGTGAGCTTCTCTTCGGTCCTCTTGGCCTCGTGGTGGTGTTCGTAGTGAGGCGGCGTGGGTGGCGGCGCTACTGCGTTGGCGCATGGTGGTGGGCGACGGTTTGGCGGGTGGGTTCCGTCCGGTTGGGAGGTTGGGGTTGGTATGCGGGAGAAATCCCTGCCGGCTTCGGCCCCGACGCGGTTACACCTGCGGGTGCCACCATTCCTTCCTGGAGGGTGTCGGGAGTTTCCACCCCCACCTCCCTCCGCGTGCCCGGGGAAACCTGAGGACTCGTCCGGGCAGCAGCGTCGTCGGCGTCGCATCCCTTCTTGGAGGTGCTGCTTGGTACGCGGCGGATCAGAGCCTTGGTCTGTGGTGATTTGTCTCCGGTGGGCGCCGTGGTGGCGGGTCGTCCGCGCTTTGCCAAGCTGCCGTGGTTGGCATTTGTTTCTTCTTCTTTTTTTCCTGATGTGTTGTGCTGCTCGCCACAGCGTTATCTGTACTCGGTGTTGGTGCTTTGGAATACAAAGCGGGGGAAAACCCTTTTTCGGTAAACCATCTTCTTGACGTGCGACTTGATGCATTCAACAGCAGGGAGCTCCTGCCAGAACTTGGCATGGTTTTTTCCAGTGGGTTCAGTTATAGACTGAAACATCATATCAGTAAATGGTGCATTAGGGAGATGGATCATGCAAGAGGTAATGATCTTCCATTGCTAATAAATAGTTGTATGAGGGTTAAATAACTGATTGAATAATTGCATGGGATACAAGGATATCACCTCGATGTGCAGCGTGTCAATGTTGGGAAAGCATCTGAGGTAGGCCACCATCATCTTGACATCCCTTAAGACACCAAAATTAACCTTCAAAGCCAATATCTTGACGCTTGGAACCACTGTACTGGGGCTCGGCACTGTGCGAGGCTGCAATGGCCAAACATGCACCAAAAGAAGCAAATATGTCACCTCATACATACCAATAGGTATCCCATGTATTACTCTGTACCGAGAGAGTGATGGAATCCTGGAAAGTTCATAGTATGCTTTGTTGGAATTTAGTAATACACCTTGGAAAAGTTCAAAAAAGTAATACACCTTGTATTTTGAAACAAAGTGGGTATTTTTTTTAAGATATCCAACAACATCAACAATGCAACAAAGCGCGTCCAACCCTTCTAGTAGTATGCTTTGTTGGAACTTAGAAGCCGTTCCTCATGGGCCCATACGGTACACGGCATCCAGTAGACGGCAGAGGGAATGTTCTTACAATTATTTAGTGGTTCCAAAAAAATTACTTCTACCGATACCTCTCTGGTTAATATTTTTTTTGCGAAATACCTCTATGGTTAATTAATATGGGCTAAGTAATTTTGACTAGTAACATGCAGGTCTTTTAGACTTGGCTAAGTGTAGATTTCTAACGAAGACTGCGAGGGAGCAGAAATTGGATTTTCTTACTATCATGAAGACCGATAGAGCTAACTTTACATCCCAATGTTTAGGTAATATTTCTTGTGGTATAGATTATGCATGGTACTATATACATTTTAGGGAAGATCAAGTGGTATACTTCTTGGTGTGAATAAGGGGCTGTTTGGAACTTTGGATGGCACCCAGGCTAGCCACGCCAAAGGAGGGCGTGCCAAATAATTGGCGATGGATTCCGCCGCCGCCTGTTCGCCCTGAAGTTGGTGTAAAAAGTGAACTAGCCACCAATATTTTGGCATCGGTTGGAGGATTTGGTGCTGAACCAAACAAATGTCATGACTGGTGGTCAACATCCATATTTTGGTAAGGGTGTTGTTGGCTATCATCCAAAGGTTGACGAATGGAAGTGGAAAACTATGCTGTCAAGTTTGACCTGCAACCGAAACTTGATGGGTTTGATTGGGCTCTGGTTGTGGACTATGTGGCTATGTAACCAGATCATAGACCCGACTCCCTTGCTGAACTGGTCCAAAATGAGAAGAATAATGCAAACTTTGATGCTCGTTGGCCTTTTATGTTCAACACTATTATTGAAAATCTAGACTTGAGGCAAATCACTCTTTCGGGACATCAATATACTTGGGCTAACAGTCTCGCTATTCTGACGTATGAGAAGTTGGATCGTATTTTGGCGAGTGTTGAGTGGGAACAAAAGACCACGCTTGTATGGTGTTGGCCTTGCAAACGGGTCTATTTGAGCATACACCCCTTCTATTGGGCTCCAGTGAGGTGACTCATGCAGGGAACAAAGCGGCCTTTTCTTTCGAAATTGGATGGTCCAGGAGGGAAGGATTTATAGAAATTATAGCAATAGAGTGGGTGAAAAAAATAGAGGCAACACTAATATTGAAATATGACAATATAAGATTCATCATCTTAAACAATTATTATGGGGTCCTGCTAAGAATGCAAGCGGTCTTTATAAAGTGCAAAAGGAGATACTCCTTCACCTTATTGATGAGTTAGACATCAAGGCTGAAGCACCCCCTTTATATTAGCAGAATGCGCCGCTAAAAGGGAGACTAAAGAGAGTTTGGCTAAACATTTAGATAGAGGAAATTAAATGGGTCCAATGTGCCAATGTGAAGTGCGTGCTTTAAGGGCCTAAGGGGACAACAATACTAAGTTTTTTTTGTTTGATTGCCAATGAAAAACATAGAAAGAATAAGAACGTCCAGCTTGAACATGATGAGGGTACCATAGTTGGCTAGAAGAATCTTAAGTCATACATCTACAATTATTATAAGAAGTTGCCGGATCCCAGGTGTCCAACTTTGTCGATGAATGAAGATACCTTTGAGGACATCCCATAACTTTGTCTGGAAGAGAATGTCGCGTTGATGACACCTTTTACGGAGAAGGGAGTGTATGATGCCACGCCATCTTACAAATGAAGAATAATAAAGCCCTGGGACTAGATGGTTTCCTAGTGGAGTTTTATCGTAAGCATTAGGAGTGATTAATGGTGATTTGATGCCTATGTTTGAGAATTTATTTGACAGTGAGCTATAATTGTGTAAACACAACTTTCAGACGATTACTTTGCTTCCTGAGAAGGAAGTGTCGTGGTTCTAAACCTGACAGTAGAATAGGGGGGTAGGTATGGAGAGGCAAGATCCTAGCTATGGAGTAGTTGTATACCAAGAGATTTACGAGTTCAGGCCCTTCTCGGAGGAAGTAATAGCCCTACGTCTCGGAGCCCGGAGGCGGTCGACTGGATTATATGCGTATGAGTTATAGGGGTGCGAACCCCTTACACTGAGGAGGGAGGTGGCTTATATAGAGTCCGCCAGACCCCTCCAGCCCTCAGTTATGCAGGGTTTAAAATACATTAAGGCCTGGCGTTACTGGTAACGCCTTACTTAAAGTGATATCATGACCATAAAGACTACTTAATGACAGACCATTTGCGCGCAGAGTGACTCTAGATCTCCTGGTGGTCGAGTGAGTGGCTTCATGGTCGAGTGTCTCCGAGTCCGTCGAGTGAAATCCTTCCAGGTCGACTGAAAGGTAGTTTCTTCTAGAGATGTCCTTGGGGAGGGTATCTTGGACAGGTCCATGACCCTACCCTAGGTACATGGCTTCATCATTAGCCCCCGAATGAATCGAGGTTTGAGTGAGGAAGGAGTTGAGAATTCTTTCGACCCATTTTTTGTGCTATGAGTATGTCTTGTTCTGAATCAATGACCTTAGGTGACGGCACCAACTTCTTTTTCAGTCGCCTTGATCCATTCTTTGTATCTGTCGAGTGACTTTTCTGTACTTGAAGATTTCCGAGCGACGGATCGGAGGAAATATCCAGTCTGACAAGTTGTTCTGTCGTTCGTGGATTTAGCGGGATCTGAATTTCGAGAAGCGCGCGAGGCGGAGGAGACCGCGGTACTCGGATGGGATAAGGCAGGGACGCCTCGATATTTGCACCACCTTTTTCGCCATGTATCGCGCGCGCGATTGTTGCGGGATTTGATAGGATCGTCCGGGCCTACCAGTCAGTCACTCGGAAGCAACCCCATATAAGGCGCCGGACGGGTTTTTTTGAATAGTGCGCCCTCGTTCCCCTCTCTCTCTTCCTCAAACTCGTCCGCTGCGCTCGCCTCCATCCCCGCATTACTGCTCCTTGCGCGCTTCGCCAGTGACGATGGTGAAGGAGAAGACGGCGGCTTTGGAGCGGGTGAAGAAGGCGACGACGAAGGCGAAGGGAAGGGCGACCAGTCGGGGCGGATCCTCGTCAAGGGCTGGCCTGCTGCAGGGCTGGATCCAGGACGACTGGATCCACTCGACGATCCGCCAGAAGGACCTCGACGACCTGGCCAACGAAGGACTGATCCCTCATGGATCAGCGAGGCTCCCGGGGAAGGAGTGGCAGCCGCAGCCTCAGGAGGGTGAGTGTGTCCTCTTGGCCACCCATGTTGACGGCGGATTTTCTTTGCCGCCCCACCCTTTCTTTTGGGGATTTCTGAACTTCTTTGGGGCTCAACTCCACCACTTCACACCCAACTCCATATTATATCTCGCAGCTTTCGTGTTCTTGTGTGAGAATTTCTTAGGTTGTCGACCCCATTGGGGCCTTTTCAAACACATTTTCACATGTCGCTCCCAGACGGTGAAAAAGGCCAATCCGAGTGACGAGAAAACCCAAGTGATTCAGATGTGTGGGGGTCTTGGGGTTCAAATGAGGAGTAAAAGTGCTTTTCCAGCCATGGTCCTTCCTGAGTCGGTCCGAGGGTGGCAGTCGACCTGGTTCTACTGCCAAGACCAGTCGACTGGGCTCCCTCCTTTCTCCATGGATCGAGTGAGCAAGCCATCCTCTCTGAAGGTGGTCCCAGAGGAGAAGGCTCAGGTCAAGGTGCTGGTCGAGCGAGTAGTCCAGCTCATTCGTGACGGGGTGACTGGCATGGATCTTCTGGAGGTTTTCCTTCGACGGCGCATTCAGTCGCTTCAATATCGAGGCCATCCGATGTGGATGTAATCTGGTACTGAAGACACCACTTGGGTCCACCCGGAGGAGGTCGACGATGCCACACTGGAGAGGTGGATGACTGCTATAACAGGGAACAAAGATAACCCCCGAGGAGCCAGGAGGATCCCTCCGCTCGACCAGTCGTACGAGCCAGACAAGGTCCAATTATGTATCTCCGACTGTGATCCTGTTTCCTTCATTCCGTTTTGCTACAATTCAGTCGACTGACTTTTGTCTTGTTTGTTGTCTTCCAGGCTACTACTGAGATGTACTCGATGCCCAACGGGGCGCAGGAACAGATAGAGGAGGAGGAGGGAAGCGGAGGTGAAAGTCAGGAAGAGTAGCAATCTGGTGGTGAGGAGGATGAAGAAGACGATGACTCTGATGAAGAGGAGGAGGAAATCGTCCCTCCCCGCACTGAAAGGCGATCCAAGCTCGTCCATGACCCCGTAGTCGAGCGTGGCAAAGCGACTGTGCCCATTGGACAGTCGACGAAACGCCCTCGGACGACCTCTCCGGTGCCGACTGAGAAAGCGCCGAAGCAACTCCGAGCGACATTGTCAAAGCCAACGAAGGCCCTGCCGAAGATGAGGATGGTGATTCCCACTATTTCTGGGTAATAGCAGGACTTGTGTTTTCTTGTTTGGCATGGATAATCTCTTGGTCGACTCGTTGGTTAACCGACTGATTTTTGAAATCTGCAATGCTGCTACCTCCGAGACCTCAGCCAGGAACGAGGACCATGAAATGGAAGATGCTGCCACCTCCAACCTTGGTATGATCTCCGTAGTTTCGTTTTAGGTCGATTGGATCTTCGTTTTTAACTTTGAATCTTTCTTGTAGCCCCACCTCATGTCATTGATCTCCCTGATGATGACGATGAGGAGCCACTGAGGCAGAGGAGGAACAAGAAGACACCTGCTGGCAAGACTGCTCAGGTTGTATCAGCACCTGTGACACTGGTTCCGGAGGGAGGCAACGTCACTCGGGCTACCATGTCGTTTGCGGTGCCGCTGACGAGTGCCCGCCCTTCGTCGTCGAGTGCTGATCCGCCTTCCCTTTTCGCCACACACCATGTCCTAGAGGACCAAGCAGGTGCTGCTAAGGAAGCTATACGCCAGGCGGGGGTCATGATGGAGCAAGTGAAGGCGATCCGAGATGCCAGCCAAGCAGCTTATGATGCAAGCTCAGCTCTTCAGAGCAATGTCTAGGTTAGTTGATCACCTCTTGTTCTGTTAGGATATGGTACCTAAAAACTCTTCTTTCTGAAGATCTTAGTATCTGTACACCCACTGGGTGCGTCGATTGAATTTTTGAATTGGTGGGGGCACGCTGAGTGCACCCACTGGGTGTAGTCCTCGAGACTATGGTGGACTGCTGGCAGTCGACTATAGTCTTTATACTTTGAACTTCTTCGCTTTACTTTCTCCACTCGGTCTGGTCGAATGGAATCATGAAACCAGTGGGGGCACGCTGAGTGCACCCACTGGGTGTAGTCCCCAAGACCATGGTCGACTGCTGGCTGTCGACTATGGTCTGAAGAACATCTCTTCTTTTTTTTGATGATAGCATGGCTAACTGCCGGCAGCGAGCTATGGTTTAGGATCATAACTTTCTGTCTCTTTTGGTCGACTGATCGAACCGAGATGGTAGAACCAATGGGGGCATGCTGAGTGCACCCACTGGGTGTAGCCCCCGAGAGTACTGTTGAATATTTTGATTCGACTATAGTCTTAGAAATGCTACGATTTTCCATTAGTCGCTCAGAAGTGACCTATCTTTGATGTCTGTCGACTGACCTTTTGCAGAAATCTTGTGAGCTTGTGGCTCGTTATACTGAGTTGGAGAACAAACATATCCAGCTCGAACTTGACTTGAAGCTTGTCTAGGAGAACTTCACGAAGGCGAAGGAGGAAGCAAAAGGTATGTTTGGTGAGAATCTTGATGACTGTCTTTATCTTTTTGTCCATTCTTGATTCTGATCTCATTGTCACTTTGCAGATAAACTGAAGGAGGCTCTAAAGAAGAAGGACCTTGACCTCGCTGAGGTGCAGAAAGCGGCTTCAGCCAAGACGAAGCTCGCGGAAGAAAAATTGACTTCAGTCGGTAAGCTCGAAGAGGAGAACATCAATCTGAAAGCTGCTCTTGACGTGGCCAACAAGGAGGTCAGCCGACTGAAGAATGACAAGATAGCTCTGAGTGACAAAGCTAGTGAACTAGCGGGGAAGAAGAACGATCTAGAGGCTTATCTAGGAGGGCTCGCCAAGAAGTTATTCCTCATGCTTGAAGGTAATCCCTTCCATCCGACTGACTAGTTATTATCGACTCGTCATAAAGCTGCTGACTTAACTTCGAATTGTGTTTACAGAATTCTGCCAGAACTTTGAGGAGGAGACTAGTCGAGTGGAGACGGGCTTGGATCCCATCAACTCCCCTGTGAAGGATGAAACTGCCATGAACGTGCTCCATCTGGAGTCTCGTGTTGCTGGTGTGGTGGACTATCTTGCTCGACTAAAGGTTGCGGTGTCGTGAATCGACACAACACTCTAGCCGGGAGAGACGCTTCAGAATGACCTCGAGTCTCTAATGACTCGACTGAATGAAGTTCCAGGTCGAGTGCAGGAATGGAAAAAGTCTTCTGCCCAGTGTGGTGCTGATGTTGCTCTGTCTCTGGTTCGTGTTCACTGCAAGGATGCGCGAGAGGACAAGTTGGCGTCCCTCAAGATGGCCAATACCAAGAAGCATGACTTCCGATCTCTCATGGAGACTTTCATTGCTGCTGCCACTCGGATTGCTGATGGAATCGACCTGGACGAGTTTGTTGCGCCTTCCAGTCCTCCGCCTGAGGAGTAAGAAACTTCTACGCTTCACCTTAAATTTGCTTCGGTATGCCGAGTGGTTTTTGTAACCGATAAACTTTTACAGGCTTGACGCCTGCGCACTTCTGAATCCGTTATCTGAACTTTGCTTATCGTTGAATATGCTTGCATTTGCCTTCGAGCAAATTTTCTTCTTCACTTGGAATATATTTTAATGCTTGAGACGCAGCTCTGAGGTGGTAAGCCCAGTCGACCTGCGCATCGTCATCCTTGTAGAGCGGAATAGATTAAGAACTTAGCGAGCACTGGGCTGCATCTAAGCCCCCGAGTGGGAGGTTTGCTCTCCACTCGGTAGTATTTTCAAACACTTAGGCGAGCACTGGGTTGCAGCTAAGCCCACGAGTGGGAGGTTTGCTCTCCACTCGGTAGGATTTTCAAACACTTAGGCGAGCACTGGGCTGCAGCTAAGCCCGCGAGTGGGATGTTTGCTCTCCATTCGGTAGGATTTTCAAACACTTAGGCGAGCACTGGGCTGCAGCTAAGCCGCCGAGTGGGAGGTTTGCCCTCCACTCGGTAGGATTTTCAAACACTTAGGCGAGCACTGGGCTGCAGCTAAGCCCCCGAGTGGGAGGTTTGTTCTCCACTCGGTAGGATTTTCAAACACTTAGGCGAGCACTGGGATGCAGCTAAGCCCCCGAGTAGGAGGTTTGCTCTCCACTCGGTAGGATTTTCAAACACTTAGGCGAGCACTAGGCTGCAGCTAAGCCCCCGAGTGGGAGGTTTGCTCTCCACTCGGTAGGTTTTTTTTGTGGTGTAGCTCCTAAGGAGAAGGTAACAGTCGACCTGCACCTCGTCGTCCTTGCAGAGCACACGTTGTATTTGTGGCGTAACTCGGAAGGAGAAGGTTGCAGTCGACCTGCACCTCGTCCTCCTTGCGGAGCGCACATTGTATTTGTGGCGTAGCTCGGAAGGAGAAGGTAGCAGTCGGCCTGCACCTCGTCCTCCTTGCGGAGCGCACATTGTATTTGTGGCGTAGCTCGGAAGGAGAGGGTAACAGTCAACCTGCACCTCGTCCTTCTTGCGGAGCGCACATTGTATTAAGTACTTAGGCGAGCACTAGGCTGCAGCTAAGCCCCCGAGTGGGAGGTTTGCTCTCCACTCGGTAGGATTTTTAGATACTTAGGCGAGTACTTGGACTACAACTAAGCCTCCGAGTGGGAGGCTGGCTCACAACTTCGTAGGATTTTAAACACTTAGGCGAGTACTTAGACTGCAGCTAAGCCTCCGAGTGGGAGGCTGGCTCACCACTTGGTAGGATTTTAAAGTACTTAGGCGAAACGGATTCGCAGTTAAGCCCCCGAGTGGGAGGCTGGCTCACCACTCGGCAAGGATTTTTTTACAAACTTAGGCGACACGGATTCGCAGCTAAGCCACCCACTGGGGAATTGACGATTTCCTCATGTAAACAAAAGTAACAACAATCACTGGGAAAATTATAACACTCTTGTCTTTGATAAATAAACTACAAAAGTACTTTTATTACATCTCATCCGAGTGAATACTTAAGTATAAAAGGGGCGGAGCAGCTCCGCGTTCCAAGCTCGGGGCTCATCAATCTGGTGACCGACATTGTAAAGGCGGTACGCTCCATTGTGGAGAACTTTGGTGACGATGAAGGGACCTTCCCAAGTAGGAGCAAGCTTGTGTGGCTTCTGCTGATCCACTCGGAGAACCAAATCTCCTTCTTGGAAGGCTCGACTCTTCACGTTTCTGGCATGGAAGCGATGTAAGTCCTGCTGATAGATGGTCGATCGGATCATGGCCATCTCTCTTTCTTCTTCTAGAAGGTCGACTGCGTCCTGTCGGGCTTGCTCTGCTTCATCTTCAGTGTAGAGTTCGACTCGGGGTGCATTGTGAAGCAGGTCACTCGGCAAGACTGCTTCAGCTCCGTAGACCAAGAAGAACGGAGTTCTCCCAGTCGACCGATTAGGAGTGGTCCTTAATCCCCAAAGTACTGACAAAAGTTCGTCGACCCATGCACCTGCTGCGTGCTTGAGATCGCGCATCAGTCGGGGTTTCAGTCCTTTGAGAATTAGACCATTTGCTCGTTCAGCTTGTCCATTCGACTGGGGGTGAGCGACTGAAGCATAGTCGACTCATGTGCCTTGAGATGCGCAAAAGGCTCTGAATTCTTCAGAATCGAAGTTTGACCCATTATCAGTGATGATGCTATGCGGAACTCCATATCTGAATACCAACTCTCTGATGAAGCTGATAGCAGTGCCAGCATCCAGATTCTTTATAGGCTTAGCTTCAATCCATTTGGTAAACTTGTCGACTGCTACTAGCAAGTGAGTGAAGCCGCTCCTGCCAGTTCTCAGTGGTCCAACCATATCTAACCCCCAAACAGCGAAGGGCCAGACGAGTGGAATGGTCTTCAAGGCCGAGGCGGGTTTGTGCGATAGATTGGAGTAAAACTGACATCCTTCACACTTGTCGACTATCTCCTTTGCCATTTCATTTGCTCTTGGCCAGTAAAATCCCGCTCGGTATGCTTTAGCCACAATGGTCCGAGAGGACGCATGATGGCCACAGGTCCCGAGTGGATATCGTCAAGGATTATCCGACCTTCTTCTGGCGTTATACATTTCTGACCGACTCCAGTCGCGCTTTCTCTGTACAACTGTCCCTTTATCACGGTAAAGGCTTTGGATCGACGGACGATCTGTCGAGCCTCTTCTTCATTCTCTGGGAGCTCTTTCCTTAAGATATACGCGATGTACGGCTCTGTCCAGTCGGGAGTGATGACCAAAGCTTCCATGATCAGGTCGACCACCGCTGGAACTTCAACTTCAGTCGGATCTGTGACACTTTTTGGCTGCGGAGCTTCTTCGGTAAAAGGATCCTCTTGAACTAATGGAGTATGGATATGTTCCAAAAACACATTACTGGGAATGGCTTCTCTCTTGGAACCTATCTTCGCCAAATCATCAGCCGCTTGATTTTTCAGTCGGGGTATATGATGGAGCTCTAACCCCTCAAATTTCTTCTCAAGCTTTCTCACTGCATTGCAGTAACCAGTCATGGCTGGGCTTCTGACGTCCCACTCCTTCATCACCTGATTGACCACCAAATCTGAGTCGCCATAAACCATAAGGTGACGGACGCCGAGTGAAATGGCCATACGCAACCCATACAAAAGTGCCTCGTATTCTGCTTCATTGTTGGAGGAATCAAAGTGGATCTGGAGCACATATCTGAGCTTATCTCCTCGGGGGGAAACCAACACTACCCCAGCACCGGAACCATTCAGCATCTTAGAACCATCAAAGAACATGGTCCAATGCTCCGAGTGAACTTGAGTCGATAGCTGCTGTTCAATCCACTCGGCGATGAAATCTGCTACAGCTTGGGACTTGATGGCTTTCTTTGCCTCAAACTTGATATCAAGGGGAAGGAGTTCAATCGCCCATTTTGCCACTCGACCAGTTGCATCTATGTTGTGCAGAATCTCTGATAATGGGGCGTCGCTGACGACTGTAATGGAATGATCAGAGAAATAATGAGCAACCTTCTTCGTGGTCATATAAATCCCATATACAAGCTTTTGATAATGAGGGTATCTTTGCTTTGATGGGGTCAACACTTCAGAAAGATAATATACTGGGCGCTGAACTTTGAAGGCTTTCCCTTCTTCTTCCCGCTCGACCGTAAGTACTGTACTGACGACTTGTCCTGTGGCTGCAATGTAAAGCAGCAAAGGCTCTTTGCTGATTGGGGCAGCAAGCACCGGCTGGGTGGAGAGCAGAGCTTTTAGCTCTGCAAATGCTGCATCAGCTTCTGGAGTCCACTCGAACTTGTCTGACTTCTTCATCAGTCGGTAAAGAGGCAATGCCTTTTCACCGAGACGAGAGATGAATCGACTTAAAGCGGCCAAGCATCCAGTAAGCTTCTGGACATCGTGCACACGCACAGGGCGTTTCATTCGGAGTATAGTGCCAACTTTTTCTGGGTTGGCGTTGATTCCTCGTTCGGAAATGAGAAAACCGAGTAACTTTATGCCAGGAACTCCGAACCTGCACTTTGATGGATTAAGCTTGATATCATACCTCCTGAGATTGGCAAATGTTTCAGCGAGGTCAGTCAACAGGTCGGAACCCTTCCGTGATTTGACCACAATATCATCCATGTATGCTTCCACATTCCGACTGATTTGAGTGAGTAAACACTTCTGAATCATCCTCATGAACGTGGCTCCGGCATTCTTAAGGCCAAATGGCATGGTGACATAGCAGAAGCACCCGAATGGAGTGATGAAAGCTGTTTTGATCTCGTCGGGTCCATACAGATGGATCTGATGGTAACCGGAATAAGCGTCTAAGAAAGACAGGCGCTCACATCCCGCAGTCGAGTCGACTATTTGGTCGATGCGGGGGAGAGGAAAATGATCTTTCGGGCAGGCCCGATTGATATGTTTGAAATCAATGCACATGCGAAGTGACTTGTCCTTCTTGGGGACCATGACAACATTGGCGAGCCACTCGGAGTGGTAAATCTCTCGGATAAACTCTGCTACCAGGAGCCGAGCCACCTCCTCGCCAATGGCCTTTCTCTTCTGGACGGCGGACCGTCGAAGATGTTCTTTGACAGGTTTCACTTTTGAGTCGACTCGCAGACGATGCTCAGCCAGCCCCCTGGGAACACCCGGCATGTCAGCAGGCTTCCATGCAAAGATGTCCCAGTTCTCACGGAGGAACTGGATGAGCGCTTCTTCCTATTTAGAGTCGAGTGTTGTGGAGATATGAGTCGGAGCAGCACTGGGATCGGTCGGGTGAATGTGAACGGGCTTCGTCTCATCGGACGACTAGAACGCTGACTCCGTGGCGGGCTTCTTGGCCCGCAATAAATCACTCGGATCTGCAGTTTTCTGGTATTCCTGCAGCTCTACCACTGCCATCTGAGCATCGGCGATCTTTGAGCCCTTCTGAAAGCACTCTTCTGCCTTCTTCTGATTGCCAGTAATAGTGATCACACCCTTGGGACCAGGCATCTTCATTTTGAGATACACATAGCATGGTTGAGCCATGAAACGTGCATAAGCTGGCCTGCCCAGAATAGCGTGATAAGCACTCTGGAAATCCACGACTTCAAATGTCAACTTTTCTTTTCGGAAATTCTTGGAATCACCGAAAACCACATCAAGAGCGATTTGGCCGAGTGACTCAGCCTTCTTCCCAGGAACGACTCCATGGAAACTCATGTTGCTGGTACTGAGTCTGGACATCGGAATGCCCATCCCTTTCAGTGTTTCTGCATACAATATGTTCAGGCCACTGCCACCATCCATCAGGACTTTAGTCAGTCGAGTGCCTTCGACGATTGGGTCGACCACCAGAGCTTGCCTCCCAGGGGTGGCTATGTGCGTTGGATGATCGGACTGGTCGAATGTGATGGTAGTCTGAGACCACTTCAGATAACTGGGAGTCACCAGAGCGACCATATTCACCTCTCGGTTGATAACTTTCAATTGACTTTTGCTTTCAACATCAGCAAAAATCATCAGGGTGGAATTGACATGGGGATATCCTCCATCACTTTCCTCTTTGTCCTCAACTTTGTCCGACTCCTTTTCCTTATCCTTGGGTTGTTTCCCCTGAAATTGCTAGATCAAGAGTGACACTGTCGAGTGGTATGTTTCGGGTAAATGAAGTTACCCTCCTCATCTTTCTTCGTGTGGATGTGGCACAACAAATCCATCACGTCATTTCCTTCCTTGTACTTCACCTTCTTAGGGTTCCAAGATCCTTTGGGATTTCCTTTGAACTTTTCCCGAGTCACGGCCAAGGCTTCTCCAGGAGCAGCTGGCTCGGCTTTCCGCTTCTGCTTCCGACTGGAGTTTCCTCCCCCGGTTTCGTGAGCGGTTGGCTTGTACTTGCCACTTCGGAGTCGATCCTCTTCTTCACCATTGGCATATTTGGTGGCAATCTCCATCATTCGACTCAGTGTCATGTCTCCGGTCCGACTGAATCTCAAACTTAGCTCCCTGTTCTTAACGCCTTCCTTGAAGGCACAGACTGCCTGGTGATCAGATACATTCTCCACCGTGTGATGCAACGTGATCCACCTCTGGATGTAATCCCTCAGAGTCTCATTCGACTTTTGCACACAAACCTGCAGCTCTGTCAACCCTGCTGGTCGCTTGCAAGTTCCTTCAAATGTTCTGACAAACACTCGGGCAAGATCTTCCCAAGTGTAAATGCTGCTAGGCGCCAACTGATTCAACCATGCTCTGCCTGAGCCCTCCAACATAAGAGGTAGGTGTTTCATGGCCACCTCATCATTGCCGCCGCCAATCTGAACAGCCACTCGGTAGTCCTCAAGCCAAGTATCAGGCTTGGACTCACCAGTGAACTTACTAACTCCAGTCGCCAACCTGAAGTTGGGAGGAATCACCGCGGCCCTGATGGCTCTGCTAAAACACTCTGGTCCTAAGACATGAACTCTGCCGGTGGTGGGCACATCCCTGTCATGGCCTTCTCGATGAGCTCTATTCCGGTCGACCAAACCTTGAACGATAATGGATCTCGCATCAAATCCTGGTTCTCTGGGGTCGACTGGAACCCTTCGCCCAACACTGTGCTGGCGTCTGTCATCTTGCTGTCGAGGGGCGTACGACCCACCCCTTGGGGGAGGAGTGGGCACTCGACGCCGATCATCGCGATTGAATCGGTCATCATACTGATCACGCCGGCCTCCACGTCCCTCACGCCTCGGGGGCGATCTTGGGCTATGGGCCGACTGGACTGTATTCGCAGCGACGGATCTGCTATGAATCCTATTTTGCGACTGCGACACAGCTGAATTTTGATCTCCTGCCGCTCAGAGTAAATCTCTGATCTGCATCAAGCCTCTACCAGCCTCTGACTGAGAGGGCTGAATCGACTCGGCTATACGGGCTGCAGTCGCTAGATTCTAAATCAGAGTTCGATATGCCTGAGTTGGTGGTGGAAAAAGCTGACGTCGACTGGAGTCTGGGACCCGTTGTCGTGCACGCTCGTAGAGTGCTCGCTGAAGGTTCTCCAGTCGAGTGCGCTCAGCCAGGTTGGCCAAACGCGCGTCCTCTAAGGCACGAGCCTCGGGGGTTTCTCCAACGATAGGAGTATGCAGCGCATCCATGTTCCGGCGGCGAAGATCTTTCCTTTGCAGCAAAGTGAGTGGCTCGGATTGATACTCTTCATGGACCTGCGCAGGGTCGCCTCCACCGTCACCTCCGTCGGTGCGGGGGAAGCCGGGAGGACTGCGCGGTCCATTAACCATCAGGACCTCCGCCGCTGGATCACTGCTGTCGCACTCGGATGCAGTCTCTATGGAGCCAGTCGAACGGGCCATAAAGAGATTCGTCGGGCTCGATCGCCGCGACTTGTGGGGGTGGCCGACTGGCGAGCCACCGCGTGCCTCACCCACCGCTGAAGCCTCGACCGACCGAAGCGCTTGCGCTGGCGGGAGACAGGAAGGGAGGACGACACAGGGGTCGACCGATACGGGACCGACGGTTGCCGCAGGAGGACGCCGCAGACACACGCACGAAAGTACGTCGCCCCACGGACGGGGAGCGCGTCGATGTCGAGTGGAACCTCCTGAAGCCAAGCGGAGTCGTCGGCGATGAACGTGAGCGCGCCGAGACGGATCTCGCGGCCCTCAACCAAAACTCCGCCAGAAACCATGATGAAGGTGATCGGAACAATCGCAACTTCTTCAATAAGTCACTAAGACACCTGCCCCACGGTGGGCGCCAACTGTCGTGGTTCTAAACCTGACAGTAGAATAGGGGGGTAGGTATGGAGAGGCAAGATCCTAGCTATGGATTAGTTGTATACGCAAGAGATTTACGAGTTCAGGCCCTTCTCGGAGGAAGTAATAGCCCTACGTCTCGGAGCCTGGAGGCGGTCAACTGGATTATATGCGTATGAGTTACAGGGGTGCGAACCCCTTACACTAAGGAGGGGGTGGCTTATATAGAGTCCGCCAGACCCCTCCAGCCCTCAGTTATGCAAGGTTTAAAGTACATTAAGGTCTGGCGTTACTGGTAGCGCCTTACATAAAGTGATATCATAACCATAAAGACTACTTAATGACAGACCGTTTGCGTGCAGAGTGACTCTAAATCTCCTGGTGGTCGAGTGAGTGGCTTCATGGTCGAGTGTCGTCGAGTCCGTCGAGTGAAATCCTTCCAGGTCGACTGAAAGGTAGTTTCTTCTAGAAATGTCCTTGGGGAGGGTATCTTGGATAGGTCCATGACCCTACCCTAGGTACATGGCTTCATCAGGAAGTGGTCATGAGGATTGAACAATTACTAGAATGGTTGGGCGAGCTTCGCTCATCGTTGGTGTTGTTGAGATTCTTAAAAAAATACTCATTTTGTTTTAAAATATAACGTGTATTACTTTTTTGAAAAGTCCAACCTCTTTAAGTTTGATCAAATTTATGAAGAGATATATCAAAATCCGTAATATCAAATTGGTGTTATTAGATTCGTCATGAAATGAATTTTGATAATCTTTTGGCTTAATATTGTGGATGTCGATATTTTTGGCTCTAAACTTGGTCAAAGTTAAAAAAATGACTTTTCAAAAACTAATACCCTTGTATTCTGAAACTGATGGAATATTTAGTTTAGCGTATAGGGAAAACGATGGTGTGCGTTTTATGTTTATTTATAATATGGTTAATTTGTGGGCCTTTCATGGTGTTATTCTGTGTTACGCGCTAATCAGACTTTTGCGGGTAAATTTCCGTCGATGGCTACATGTACTATATTGGCGCTATAGCATCATCACATGGTGGCGCTTCTTTTTTCTAGGTGGTAAGGGGTGCACGGGGTTGATATGTTTTTCCAGCCGGTTGGTGTTGATTGATTTGAAGAATCGTTGGCCCAATCAAAATCGTAAACCAAATTCAAAATCAAATATATCAACCAAATAAAAGATCCTCAAAGTTAGGGAATATGGTGAATTAAAATAATTAAATGAGAGAGCTTCTTGAGAAATTATTGACCCGGTCAAAATCAGGTGACCAAGTCCTAAACTGAAGACGTCAATTAATCGTGAGTACTTAAAAAATATGAAGCATAGTGTATAGTATATAAAAGAATTGGGTGAGAGCTTCGAGAAATTGTTGACTTGGTCAAAATCGGGTGATCCAATTCTAATTGGACACCTCAATTGATTGTGAAGCCTTTTTACTCCCTAGAGAGCTTAGTCATATAGTAGATGTCATATGTGTCTGCTAAATTATAGTTTCAAGATTTTTTTTCCAAAGTGGGTACAAATAGACTAACAATTATATCACATAAGGTGGTTTGCCTGACGTAAATTGCTTTCATGCTTGGATTTCATATCCTAAAGGGTGTGGTCGTTTTACATGAGGCAAATTCATGAGCTACACTCTAAGAAGATTGACAGAGTTATCTTTAATGGATTTTGGTAAAGCCTATGATAAGTCAAGTGTCCTTTCTTACAACATGCTCAACGAATGAAGGGCTTTGATTCTGCTTGGTGACAACATGTTCAGAATTTCGTTCATGCTGGTAGCATTGGGATGAAAGGGAATGATGATGTTCGTTGTTGTTTCCAGATTCAGAAAAAATTATGGTAGGAACATCCTTTATCTCCAATCCATTTTGACATAGTTGCACCTATGTTAAAATGGATTGGAGGGGTTTTAATCCTTCATCTGGTGGACGGAGGGGTTTCAATCTACAATACGCCGACGACAATATCACTTTTAGATAACATGATATGGACAAGGCAGTTAATATAAAATTGATTCTTTATCTTTTTGAACAACTACCCATGCTTAAGATAAATTTCACAAGAGTGAATTATTCTGCTTTGGACGCGCTAAAGAGGAAGAAAATCACTAAGAAAAAATTTAATTTGTAAGGTTGGTAAGCTCACGTTTAGTTATCTTAGGATACCAATACGCCATCAAGAACTCGCTAAAAAGAAGTGGAAATGTATTGAAGACATGTTTAAAAATAAACTTAGTTGTTGGAAAAGTAAACTGATGTATTATGACAGTCAGTTGATCCTAGTGAATTCGGTGGTCCCGAGCCTTCTTGAAAGGGCATGTAGCCCCTAAGTGTGATTTAGGTAATTAATGACAATTTGTATGGTCTAGTGCTTTCACTGAGATATATTAGAAGCAATATTACGTAGGTGGTACCTTTATGATGATTGCCATAAAAATAAAGATTTGATGTAAGCTTGGTATTGAATGACAAGTCATATGAAGCATCAAGGGCATTGTATCTTATATGAAGAAACTGTGTGTGAATGGTTTGCCCTTGGTCCAGTAGTACAGCACGGCAGCACGTGATACAATATGTAGAGCAACATTAAGTAAATGATGAATCAACCATGTAGAGAAACAAGAAGCAGAATATTCGATCTCGATGGTTGGCGAGCCCAATGGTCATATTGTCTCCACTCGGTGAATCATGCCATAAAACTTCATGAGGGAGTTCCATATGGTGTACAAAGTGCTCTTTCTCCTTTTTGATTGTCTTTTTCGCATCAGTTTTTCTACGCGTCATACTTAGCACCTGTACATCATGCAACACTGAAAAGGGTGTACAGACTACGGACGCAAATACTTTGCAGCAATTTTGTGAAATTTGAACTGACATTACGCCCCCCAAAGAGATTTATGCCCTATTCGTGGATGTTTGCGACGGTCCCACGCAATATCCGGCAGTTTCGCCATGCTCGAGTGGTAGTCGAGCAGCAGTCCCATCTCCGGGTGCTCACTGAGATTTAACATGGCCAACGCCGGGCCGGTCCTCATATCGTACCGCAGCAAACCCCGCCGCAACGATGACGTCTTCTTGCTTGGGCCGTCGTCCTCACACTCCATTCTCACCGCCACGGACACGGCCTTCTCGCCGCCGGCCTACATCACCACCGTCCCTGGGCAAATCAAGCCGGGGACCTTCTCCCACATTCTCGAGCGCACCGTCTCCCACTGCCCCGCCCCTGCCCCGCCGGCGAGCTCCCACACCCACACACCGAGGGTGTTCACTCGCGCCAGCCGAAGCCGTCCCCGCCACGCTCCAAGGTCATGGTGGTTGCCGTCGCGCTCCTTCGAGTTCCCAGTCACCGGCAGCGGCGTCGTCCCAGCGTTATCATCTCCTAAATCGTACCAGACGACAACGTCCCCGGCGAGCCAGTGCACGCGCCCACTGGCGTATGCCGGCTTCGGCTGGAACTCCTCCAGCGGGGGCAGGGCGAAGGCTTCCCGCGACGCGCTCCAGCCTGCGCGGCGCGACACGAACCGCCTGAATCTGCAGCGCCCGCCGTCCTCTGCGACCGGCACGACCAGTTGGAACCCCTCGCGCGGCGCCGTCTCCGGGTCGTACGCGAGGCCAGCCGTCACGGCGACGCCCTCGTACGGCACACGGCGGATCTTGTGGGTCGTCGGGTTCGGGTTGACGACGAAGAAGTTGCAGCCGTGTTCCCGAGGGTGGCCCCATCGCCAGCACTGGCAACGCTCGTCGTCAGGGTCGGGACGTTCCATGAGGCAGAGGATGCCGCCGTGTGTTGACACCAGATTTTGTCACGGTCAATAACTTATTTAAGATGGCGTCAAATGGAGAAGTGATCTTCATGAAAGAGTTCCGTATTGTCGATATGAACATCTTTGAAGTTTGGGTCATCGCAGTCCGATTTCATCTCGAAGGCCGAAACTATGCTCAAAGTACTAAGATCTTATATTCAGAGTACAGTTTGGCTGATTAACCTCCCAAAACGACCTTAAATGGAAACATTATCTACATGGATTATCTTCGTCTCGTTGAAACGGTCGATTTTGATATAAAAATCATTCTAATCCGAGTTCGTATGCAAAAGTTAGAGCCATCGGAATACAGCCCTCTCAGGAGGCAAAAAACTGGCGCGCCCCACCAGACACCCTATCTGATGGGTAGCACGAGGATAGCCTGTTTTGCGCGACCGATTTGACCTTCAAGATGACTTCTGATCAAAAAACGTTCAACATAAAAGTTGTTCGTCTCGTCGAAACGGTCAAGATTGCTTTTGGGCTCGTTTCCATCCGAGATCGTTTATCACCACAAAAAAGACCCGCAAGATGCAGCCAGTTTAAACCGAACAGTTTTGGAAAGTTCGGACAAAACCAATCCGAATTTGACTAGGGTTTTGGACGTGAATATAAGCCTTTTCCTTGCACGGGAAGTCCAGCCGCCTCTTATATATCTAAGGTGTGACGGCCGATTGAACAACGCACATCGAACAATCATCTATCACTTTTATCTTTTATCTTTTCTCCTTAACCCTAGTTCTTCTTCTTCCTCGTTTTTCATTCATTCTTTTTTTGCAGGGCGGCGAACCTCGAGGCCCTAGGGGCGGCCAGGCCGACCTAGGGCAGCCCATAGCCGCCGCGCGCCCTGACGGGGTCCCTCCCGGGCGTGTGGGGTTTCGGGTCCTCAAAAGCGCCCGCCGGATTGTCTTGCGTACCGCGCTTCCGGCGGGTCTCCTTCGACGTGAGATGCGGTGCATCATCCTCGGCGTTGGAGGTACACGGTGACGTGTTCGTGTGCGAACACACTTTTTGACGACTCCGCTGGGGACGAAGCTTTGAACGGTCTCCAGCCCGTTCTTGCTACGAAGAGATCATCATCTAGGGTCTGCAATCTACAAAGGTAACATGAATACCCAATTCACTTATGTAGATGCAAATAATACATATGTTGTTGCTAGATCGTCTAATGAGCATATTGTATCGGCTAGCCCTAGTTTTATCAATCATGCATCTAATTATGTGCAACAGCCGATTCAGAATAATCTTCATGCTTCAACTTCATATAATTTTAGCAACATGCAACATATGTATCCCAACTCCCATGCATCGGCAACCCCACAAATCTATATGCCGATGAACAACATGAGGAGTTCGGTTAATCATGTTGAGACACCCCATGTAGGAACTTCCAATAGTATGCAACAAAGTGTTTCGACTTTTTATTCATCGGCAAATAACTTGCAGTATGTTAATCCAAACGTGCCGGTGGATAGGGGAATTGGCCATGCCACTACTAGTTATTCGGCCAATTACCCTCAAACATCGTATGCTACACCTCATGCTACGAATTTTTCGGCACCATACGCAATTGTAGATATTCGTGATTCGGCTCCGCACCTTCATGCTCATGGCCGAATAAGTGAGAATTCTACCAGAGCGCATGTGTCTTTACCTAGTAACGTAGCATATCATGTTGCCCCTGCACAATTACAGAAATTCGGCAACACACCATTGCCGAAAGCGTCTCAAAGTATTGGGGGGCAATCCGATGAAGATTGGGCTGAAATTGGTCGAAAAAAGCTTAAAGATAGACTAGCTACAATGTTTGCTGAATTTAGACAAGAACAAGCAACCTTGCAAATCAAAGAAAGAAAGAGTGGTGATTCGGATAACAAAGTTAATTCGGTTATTAAAAAAGCCGAATCAAATAGTATGTGTACCGAATCTATCAAAGAAAAAGAGGATGCCAAGGCATTGGAGAGTCATTCAAAAGTGGAACAAAGTATTATTCAAGTGATACAACCATCATGCTCTCCCAACGTAATTGAAGAGGTATGTCTAGCAAGTGACTTGCCTATCTTCCGATTTGGTCGCAACTTTATTGTCGATGCTTCTATAAGAAAAATTCTAATAAGTAATTTTGAAAGACCAATGAAGAAGGGTAATTTACTTGTTAGCAACAAAATTGTTATAGACTATATCGGTCAACCCATTGCACCATTTATAAAGACCGATAATGACTTATTGTTGTGGCCAAAGCTTTCCCCGTTGCTTTATCTAAAGTTCATATCTAGTTGGGTAGCTTTGCTTATTTCTTACTTGGCTTGCACTTTGTCTCAATTGAGACATGTGTGTTCTAAATATTTTCGTATCGGAAGTTTAAAGCCAAGGTTAATTTCTTTTGAGAAATCCGATGCTAATATAATATCTTATCCAAAGACACCGGAGATAGAGTGGAAAACACAATGTATAGCCGAATGGGAAGATTCTAAATCTGAACCATTCGTTTGCTTATCTTCAAAGCCGTTCACACAGCAAGATCGGCTAGAAAGCAAGAAGTTTACCTTCAATTCAAGCATGTGTGACCAAATATTTGATTTATTGCTGAAAAATAATTACATAAGAATTCTTGATCACCATGTCAAGCCATCAGTTCAAGGACGAATGTATTGTAGGTTGCATCATTCGTTCAAACATAATTTTGAGGATTGCAATATGTTTCGTCAAATAGTTAAATCGGCCATTGAAAAAGGACGATTGAAATTTGTTGAGACACCAAGAGATGACCAGTCTATTCCGATTGGTCTCGATGGCAGAAAGTTTTTGCATCGGCTGCTTCAAGCCGATCCATTTAAAGAGGAGGTAAAAACTGCAGGTGATGGGGTCAAGCTTTCAAGTAAAGAAGTTGTTGAAGAGCATAATGAACATAATTTTGAGGGCGAGAATTCCATCGAAGCTACAATGGAGACGCCAAGGACTGGGGGCAGCAAGCAAATCCAATGATTGGTGCAAGCACAACCAAAGGAAACAAAGGCCGAAATAAGCGCAAGTGTAAGAGATCAAAAATCACCTTCGCTGAACTATTGGATAAATATCAAAAGAAGAGTGAAGAGAAGAATGCTTATCGGCCAAATCATGCAAAGAAACCAAGATCACCCCCAAGGCGCAAATATGAGGATTGGTATTGGCAAAGTGATAATTTTAATGCAACATATTCATATCCTTATTTTGGGCCGCCAATGCCAATGCCGTGGATGCCTCCCTATGCTCATATAGATACATATTCATCATGGGACAGGTATGATACAAGGGCACATTCTCCATCTTATTCTAGACCATCTCACCAATACTATGCAGCTCCAAGGAGATCAACATTTGAACAATCACGCGTCAAAGACCGTTTCAATCATAAAGAATCGGTCTGGTGCACAAGGAAGAATAAGGAGGTGGTCGAGCAAATCTACCGCGTCAAAAGAGATGGTCGTAAGAGTGCCACTTCAGATATGATCTCAAATGAAAAAGAGCCAATTAAAGTGTTGACATTGGCTACAAAAGGCAACGAGGCAAGTCAATCAAGTGCCAAATCTGAAGGGAAGAAGTTGAGAGTGCACAAGGTAAAACAAGAATTGCCATTACTTCAAATAAAATCGCAGCTGGGATGCCCACTCGACTTATCGTATTGGCAAAAGAAGGAGTTGCGGAAGCTTAGTGCACAAGAACTTGAAAAGAGAAATATGGCGTGGGTTCCCAAAGTAAATATTCAAAATAAGAATTATGTGCGAGCTTCCTTTACAAGGAGTGCGACAAAGGTGAAGAAGGAAAAGAGTGAAAGCTACGAAGGACCAAGCCGAAGGTTTCAACATCTTCGGTCCACACATTATCCATTTTCTTCAACAATGCCGTTGATGCCTATGCCATGGAATTCTTCATCAGGTATGGTTGGTTACCCTCAATGGGCTTATTTTAATCCATGGATAAAATATAATTTCTTACATCATGAAAGGGTATTACCAAATCATTATATGTTCGATTAGCTTCACTTTTGTTGCTAATCTAAATGGCCGATATATACTTATCGTCTTAAGAATATGCAAAATGGCCGATGGAGTGTTGACATCGTCCTTAGAACAAGCCATGCGGAAGTTATTTTTCGGCACACAAACTTTGCCGAAAAACAGGGGGGCATGTGTTGACACCAGATTTTGGCACGGTCAATAACTTATTTAAGATGGCGTCAAATGGAGAAGTGATCTTCATGAAAGAGTTCCGTATTGTCGATATGAACATCTTTGAAGTTTGGGTCATCGCAGTCCGATTTCATCTCGAAGGCCGAAACTATGCTCAAAGTACTAAGATCTTATATTCAGAGTACAGTTTGGCTGATTAAGCCCCCAAGACGACCTTAAATGGAAACATTATCTACATGGATTGTCTTCGTCTCGTCGAAACGGTCGATTTTGATATAAAAATCGTTCCAATCCGAGTTCGTATGCAAAAGTTAGAGCCATCGGAATACAGCCCTGTCAGGAGGCAAAAAACTGGCGCGCCCCACCAGACACCCTGTCTGATGGGTAGCGCGAGGATAGCCTGTTTTGCGCGACCGATTTGACCCTCAAGATGACTTCTGATCAAAAAACGTTCAACATAAAAGTTGTTCGTCTCGTCGAAACGGTCAAGATTGCTTTTGGGCTCGTTTCCATCCGAGATCGTTTACCACCACAAAAAAGACCCGCAAGATGCAGCCAGTTTAAACCGAACAGTTTTGGAAAGTTCGGACAAAACCAATCCGAATTTGACTAGGGTTTTGGACGTGAATCCAAGCCTTTTCCTTGCACGGGAAGTCCAGCCGCCTCTTATATACCTAAGGGGTGACGGCCGATTGAACAACACACAATCGAACAATCATCTACCACTTTTATCTTTTATCTTTTCTCCTTAACCCTAGTTCTTCTTCTTCCTCGTTTTTCGTTCGTTCTTCTTTTGCAGGGCGGCGAACCTCGAGGCCCTAGGGGCGGTCAGGCCGACCTAGGGCAGCCCATAGCCGCCGCGCGCCCTGACGGGGTCCCTCCCGGGCATGTGGGGTTTCGGGTCCTCAAAAGCGCCCGCCGGATTGTCTTGCGTACCGCGCTTCCGGCGGGTCTCCTTCGACGTGAGATGCGGTGCATCACCCTCGGCGTTGGAGGTACACGGTGACGTGTTCGTGTGCGAACACGGTGGACGCGCAAAAGTCGAGCCTAGTGTGATTGACCTCCAGAAACGTGAGGTGGCGATCCCTTGGCCGGACGTCTGCGGAAGTAGGGCTTAGGATCCGCAAGCTGCCCTGGAGGCACCAGGCGATCGCGACGGACGCCGGCGATGGGGTCTGAGACTGCATGGCAGCAAAGCCCCCCTGGTCGTTGCCGAGGATGGTTTGGCGCCACGCTTTGCAGACGGCGGTGAGTCGCATGAGCGTGCGGAACGGGAGGCGTGGGAGGATGTTGCAGTACACGATGTCGTCCGGCAGTTGCACTTGCACCGGCGACGCCATGATCGGCAACCTCTCAGCTCTATTGTCCCGGCCACGATCCATGAAGCATTGCCAAATTCTATGAGGCGATCGACTTAGTGTATATATATGCGATCTGTGCAAGAGAAGTCACATGTGCCGCCTCTCCGTCTTCGATTCGTCTGAAGGCTTGTTGGCTATGGGTCCCGCGTACTGCCCCCGTGTCCGTGTCTGTTTTGAGGACCTGCTACAGATAAGAGGAGGACTTATTTTTCTCTTTCTTCTCCTTTTTCTTCTTCTTCTTCCACAAATACAGATAAGAGCAGGACTTGGCAAAGAGTAATGCTACACGCACGGAGACTTCACGGGGGTTTTACGGGCTAATTCAAGATTAATGTCTGTGATTTAGTTAACTATAGGACGGCCCCACCATTTAGAATCGGGGGCCAATTAGATTACAACACGTCCTCCACCCCATGAAAGCCCGCTGAAACTTGCTTCTGAATGTAGTATTATCGCTTGCCAAATCAGACCCCTCAAACGTCTGCAGATGTGCCCGGACGCGTCCGCGGACAGTGATCGGTCACGCCTCAAAAATGCATTTCACATCTGGATACCTCAAAGTAGAAACCTCAAATCCATATTAACACATGCAACATGAAACCTAATCTAAGCAGAGCTCATCCGGTTGCGCTCCTCGCTCGCCCCGCTCCGCCCTGGCCATGTCTAGTGGCAGGCCACGCTCCTCAAAGTGTAGGTACGGTCGCCGGCAATGTAGATTAGGGCATGGGACACGAGCTGGCTCACGGGACTCGAGGCGCCACCGTCTCCCATGCCCTACTCTTCCTCGTCGGAGCCCGGAACCCAAACGGTGCCGGTAGACGTCCGACCGATGACGGATCCATCTGGGGACGAGCCGCCGACATCCACCACGATACAGTTGTGTCGCTCGGACTGATGCCCCATAAGGGACGCCGGAGAATGTGACTCCGCCTCGCCGATGTTCAGCGCCGCCTCCCGCGCCCATTGCCTTGCACGGCGGGCACGCCGTGCCATGGCCTCTTGGGACGATGGTGCATCCCGAATATCGGCGCGCCAACGGAGGGGTTGCGCATCCGCCAGCGCGTTCGAACCCCAGATGGACCGCACGGCCTCTGGCGAGGCAGCTACGACTGGCCTAGGGATCCATGCGCCGTTTGGGTGGACGAGACTGGCTACGTGCCAGTCGACTGAAAATTCCTATTTGTGTCAGTCAATGTTCTCCGCCCTTGATCTCCAATCTAACGGCCAGGAGTCATCTTCCACCTCCAACCGTTTCTGAAAACAGATCACAACGCATCTTCTTTCTCTTGACGCTTTCTTCCAACCGCCGCCCGGACCACCGGCCGGACCGCCAGCGACCACCTGTTGGAAATATGCCCTAGAGGCAATAATAAAATGGTTATTATTATATTTCCTTGTTCATGATAATTGTCTGTTGTTCGTGCTACTCCCTCCTTCCATCTATATAGGGCCTAATGCGTTTTTCAAGGCTAACTTTGACCAAATGTTAGAGCAATAATATATGACATGCAACTTACACAAAGCATACCGTCAAACTCGTATGCGAAAGGAGTTTTCAATGATATAATTTTCACATTATGCATGTCATGTACTATTAATTTTGTCAATAGTCAAAGGCGGTCTTAAAAACCGCATTAGGCCCTATATAGATGGAAGGAGGGAGTATAATTGTATTAACCGGAAACCGCAATACATGTGTGAATACATAGACCACAACATGTCCCTGGTGAGCCTCTAGTTGACTAGCTCGTTGATCAATAGATGGTTATGGTTTTCTGACCATGGACATTAGATGTCGTTGATAACGTGATCACATCATTAGGAGAATGATGTGATGGACAAGACCCAATCCTAAGCATAGCACAAGATCATGTAGCTCGTTTGCTAAGAGCTTTTCTAATGTCAAGTATCATTTCCTTAGACCATGAGATTGTGCAACTCCCGGATATCGTGGGAATGCCTTGGGTGTACCAAACGTCACAACGTAACTGGGTGGCTATAAAGGTGCACTACAAGTATCTCCGAAAGTGTCTGTTGGGTTGGCACGAATCGAGACTGAGATTTGTCACTACATATGACGGAGAGGTATCTCTGGGCCCACTCGGTAATGCATCATCATAATGAGCTCAATGTGACTAAGGAGTTAGTCACGGGATCATGCATTATGGAACGAGTAAAGAGACTTGCCGGTAACAAGATTGAACGAGGTATTGGGATACCGACGATCGAATCTCGGGCAAGTAACATACCGGTTGACAAAGGGAATAGTGTACGGGATTGATTGAATCCCTGACATCGTGGTTCATCCGATGAGATCATCGTGGAACATGTGGGAGCCAACATGGGTATCCAGATCCCGCTGTTGGTTATTGGCCGGAGAGATGTCTCGGTCATGTCTGCATGATTCCCGAACCCGTAGGGTCTACACAGTTAAGGTTCGGTGATGCTAGAGTTGTTATGTGAAATAGTATGTGGTTACCGAATGTTGTTCGGAGTCCCGGATGAGATCCCAGACGTCACGAGGAGTTCCGGAATGGTCCGAAGATGAAGATTTATATATGGGAAGTCCTTATTCGGTCGCTGGAAGTGTTCGAGGGTTTACCGGTATTGTACCGGGACCACCAAAGGGGTTCCGGGGGTCCACCGAGAGGGTCCACCTGCCCCGGAGGGCCCTATTGGCTGAATATGGAGGGGAACTAGCCCCTAGGTGGGCTGGACGTCAACTCCCCCCTAGGGCCCATGCGCCTACGGCTGGGGGAAACCCTAAAGGGGGCGCCCCTCTTGGCTTGGGGGGCAAGCCTCCCCTAGGCCGCCGTCCTCCCCCCTTCTAGATGCGTCTGGAGGGGGCCGCCCCCTCTCCCTTGCCCCTATAAAGAGTGGGGGGGGGGAGGGCTGTCACTCTACATTTTCGTACATGTCAATTTCTTTTGTAACAAGCAATCAACATTTTTTGTATACATGTTCAACATTGTCCGAATGCTTTTTCAACACCTTTCAAATATTTGTTCAACATTTTAATAGTTATCCAACATTTCTATAAATACTTCTTTAACATTTTTTTAATATCTATTCAGCCTTTCTCAAATAATTGTTTAACATTTTTACTACTTACTCAACATTTTCAAGTAGTTGTTGAACATTTTTTAAAGTCTTGTTCAACAATTTTCATATAATCCTTTAAAAAAAGTTTAGTACCTATTCGACATTTTTCAAATACTTGTTCAACATTTTTAATATTTATTCAATATTTTCCAAATACTTCTTCAACATTTTTCATATTCTTGGTCAATATTTTTTAATACTTATTCAACATTTTTCAAATGTGTTTTTGAAGAGTATTTTTTTAATATATAAATATAAATATGTAGAATATATTAAATTACAAAGAGAAGTACAAAAATAACAAAAAAAAATAAGAACAGAAAACAGAAATAAAAAGTAGGTTGTAGCTCCCGTGCGGCTGGGCTAGCTGTCTGCGGCCCAGTCGGGCGATTTCCTTGAGCGAGTGAATGCTCGTGGCCCGCGTAACGCAGAATTTCCTATTTGACGCTCTTTGCATCAAGCTGTCTAGGCCCATTAACAGTGTCCGCATTTCCTATTTGACGCATAAGAGAGTTGGCGATGGAACGCTGAACTGAGCCGGCCCATTAACAGTGTCCGCATTTCCAGTTTTGGGGATCTTCTAGAGTTTCCCAGCTGGTTTTTTATGGTTTTGAGAAGCTTCTAGAAGGTTCCCATAACCGGGTTTTTTCTTTCTTTTTGTTTTTTGTTTTTTGTTTTTTACGTTTTTCTGTTTATTTTTCTACTTTATTTTCTCTTTCTTTTTCTTTTATGTTTCTTTTTATTCGTTTATTTTTTATTTTTGAAGTTTTTTTTGAAAAAAGTTAATGTTTCAAAATTGTTCGCAAACTTAAAAAATTGTTCTCACTTTTTAAAAACGTGTTTTTTTAAAAAATACCAAAAAATCATAAATTCAAAAAATGTTCGCATTTTAAAGAAATTGTTCTGGGATTTAAAAAGTGTTTCATTTTTCAAAAATGTCCGGAATGTTTTTGTTCAATTTTGTCAGGATGTTTCATATAATGATCAGGATTTCAAAAAATGTACCTTTTTAAAAAAATTGTTCACAAATTTACAAAAAAGAATAGTTTTCAAAATTTTGTTCGCGTACTAAAAAATTGTTCGTGTTCAAATTTGTTTGGGATATTCAAAAAAAATCTCCATTTCTAAAAAAATTCAAATTTTGTTCGTGATTTGCAGGGGAGGCGTGGGAGGATGTTGCAGTACACGATGTCGTCCGGCAGTTGCACCGACGACGCCATGATCGGCAACCTCTCAGCTCTATTGCGCCCGCCTCGATCCATGAAGCATTGCCAAATTCTATGCGGCGATCGACTTAGTATATATATGCGATCTGTGCAAGAAGTCATATGTGCCGCCTCTCCGTCTTCGATTCGCATGAAGGCTTGTTGGCTATGCGTCCCGTACTCCCCCGTGTCCGTGTCTGTTTGGAGGCACCGGCTACAGATAAGAGCAGGACTTGACAAATCAGACCCCTCAAACATCCGCGAATGTGCCCGGGACTTCACGGAGGTTTTACAGGCTAATTCAAGATTAATGGTTGTGATTTAGTTAATTAGGACAGCCCCACCACTTAGAATAAGGGGGGCCAATTAGATTACCACACGTCTCCACCTCGTGAAAGCCCGCTGAAACTTGCTCGTGAATATAGTATTGTCACTTGGCAAATCAGACCCCTCAAACGTCTGCGGATGTGTCCGGACACGTTCGCGTTCAGTGATCGGTCACGCATCAAAAATGCATTTTCACATTCGGATACCTCAAAACTAGAAACCTCAAATCCATATTATCACATGCAACATGAAACCTAATCTAAGCGGAGCTCATCCGATTGCACTCCTCGCTCGCCCCGCTCCGCCCTGGCCATGTCCAGCGGCAGACCGTGCTCCTCAGAGTGTAGGTCCGGTCGCTGGCAAGGTAGAGTAGGGCATGGGACACGAGCCGGCTCACGGGACTTGAGGCGCCGCCGTCTCCCATGCCCTACTCGTCCTCGTCGGAGCCCGGAACCCGAATGGTGCCGGTGGACGTCCGATCGATGACGGATCCATCCGGGGACGAGCCGCCGACATCCACCATGATGCAGTTGTGTCGCCTGGACTGATGCCCCATAAGGGGCGCCGGAGAATGTGACTCCGCCTCGCCGATGTACGCTACCACCTCCCCCGTCTGTTGCCTTGCACGGCGGGCACACCGTGCCATGGCCTCGTGGGATGATAGTGCGTCCCGAATATCGGCGTGCCAACGGAGGGGTTGCGCATCCGCCAGCACGTTCGAACCCCAGAAAGGACCGCACGGCCTTCGGCGAGGCAGCTACGGCTGGCCTAGCGTCGGATCCATGCACCGTTTGGGTGGACAGGACTGACTACGTGCCAGCCGACTGAAAATCCCTATTTGGGTTAGTCGATGTTCTCCGCCCTTAATCTCCAATCTAACGGCCAGCAGTCATCTTTCACCTCCAACCGTTTCTGAAAACAGATCGCATCGCATCTTCTTTCTCATGACGCTTTCTTCCAACCGCTGCATGGACCACTGGCCGGAGCGCCAGCCACCACCGCCCGCGGCCGGCGGCGCTCCCGCGCCAGCCTTGCCGCTCCGCCCTCCCCGGAACCACCCCCACCGCCGGTCTCCTACCGCCCCGGCCATCCCTCTAGGCCCCGCCGCACCGAGTTTTTTCTCCGCAAATCCCCACATCACCGCCTCACCACCGCCCCCACCACCGCCACCGCCCCACCCTGAACCCTAAGATAGACACCGGGGTAGCCTACCAACGAGCTTCTTCCTCCCCTCCAGCGAATTTCTTCCTCCCCTCTGGCTATTTCTCCCTTCGATCAAAATCGACTGACCCAACTGTGAAAACCTTTTTTTTTGAATGAAGACGCCAGGGGCGTCCAACTTTAAATTAATAAAGTCCACAATATAGGCAGCGTATACATGAGCAGTAACCAACATCCACTAACTGTGAAAACTCAGTCGACTGAAATGCAGCTATTGCGTTTTCTAGAGATGCACTGCAGCGATGGCAAGCGATGGTTCTACTTCGATCCACAGGATGGAAGCAGCCAACTAGCCTACCAAAAGGACTTCTTGACCGCTAACTATGCTGAGAACCATGTACCAATTTTGGGCTTTTGAGATAATAATAAACATTACAATGGTCAATCTGGGTATTCTTTTTTTTTTTGCGGAAAAAAATTTTATTGTCTTTTTTTTTGCATGGTAATACGTGTATCATTCATATCATAAAGAACAAAGTACAAGTCACGTAATAACCGACATGACAAAACTGAAAAGATAGCAGAACATCTCAGAGCTTGACACTAACGCCCGTCAACTGCCTCCGGCACCACCACAGCAGCCACCGAAAAAAAGAATGACGGATCACCTCCTCACCCGAGCTCGACGCGGCTCCATCGCTGATATGCAGCTTTGCGGACCTCCAAGGTGGCTCACCAAAAGTGAAGCCATTGTCGTTGAACGGATCAGACCGAGGCAACACCCCGGACACGCCATCGAACTCCAGATCTGGCACCCCACCACGACTAAGACGCCGAAGGAGAAAACCATATCTGCCATCCACGAACCACGAACCCAGCACAAAAACTTTATTGGCTTGTAAATCCCTATTATTGACTCAATCTGAGTATTCGGCTTCCTCGGCTTGTAAATTCATTTTATGTTCTACTCCATTGGCAACCTCTTCCGATGGTATTGTAAGGTTGAAACATGTGGTCTTGACTAAACTTTGCTGCTATCTCAGAGCAAATCTAGCAGACCGTACGAAATGCCCCGACCCAAAAAATAACCGTCAAAATGCCGGTCGGCGAGGAAATTCCCGCACGAACAGACCCCACAAACGAGGCCGGCCCGCAAAAATTTTTAGGAGCGCGGCAAAAACTCGGCCCCAACCCGCGTATTCGCGGGTTTTTGCCTCACCCCTATGGCGCCCCGTATCGCAGTGAAGCAGTTGGCGGGAGGGACATTTCAGCCGGCGCCCCTTTTGTCACGCCCAATATGCGACCCTATCCAAAAGGAACTCGAAGGTCCCACCAAGGATAGACCCGCATATTGAGACGCTTTTGCAAGGTGGATATCATTACATCAACATTACATAATAGATGGGGATACATACATAAGGCATACAATGCCACACGAATACAACATTACAATACATAAGAGCATCATCCGACTACGGATGAAACACAAACAAAAACTCAAACGACATCCACCCTGCTAGCCCAGGCTGCCGACCTGGAACCTATCCCCTGATCGAAGAAGAAGCAGAAGAAGAACTCCAACACAAGCAAACATCGCTCTCGCGTCATGAACATCGCATAAACCTGTACCTGCAACTGTTGTTGTAGTAATCTGTGAGCCACGAGGACTCAGCAATCCCATTACCATGGGTATCAAGACTAGCAAAGCTTAAAGGGAAAGGAAGGGGTAAAGTGGTGAGGTTGCAGCAGCGTCTAAGCATGATATGGTGGCTAACATACGCAAATAAGAGCGAGAAGAGAGCAAGCAGAACGGACGTGAATCTAGCAATGATCAAGAAGTGATCCTGAACTCCTACTTACGTCAAACATAACCCAAAAACCGTGTTCACTTTCCGGACTCCGCCGAAAAGAGACCATCACGGCTACACACACGGTTGATGCGTTTTAATTCGGATCTGGTGTCAAGTTATCTACAACCGGACATTAACAAATTCCCATCTGCCTATAACCGCAGGCACGGCTTTTGAAAGATTATACCCTGCAGGGGTGTCCCAACTTAGCCCATGACAAGCTCTCGCGATCAACGAAGGAATAGACCTTCTCCCAGGAAGACCCGATCAGACTCGGAATCCCGGTTTACAAGACATTTCGACGATGGTAAAACAAGACCAGCAAAGCCTCCCGCTGTGCCGACAAATCCCGATAGGAGCTGCACATCTCTCGTTCTCAGGGCACACCGGATTTTCCAGACTTCCGGTAGGCCAGCCCAGAGTTGCCCCTGGTGGCCACCGGCGGCCGACAGTTTGGACCAACACTCACAACGAGCACTAGCCCGGGGGGGATAAAATAAAGATGACCCTCAAGAGTGCGACTCTCAAGGGAAAAAGGGCTAGGTGAGGCAAATGGTAAAACCAAGGTTGGGCCTTGCTAGAGGATTTTTATTCAAAGCGAACTGTCAAGGGGGTCCCATAAATCACCCGACCGCGTAAGGAACGCAAAATCCGGGAACATAACACCGATATGACGGAAACTAGGGCGGCAAGAGTGGAACAAAACACTAGGCAAAAGGCCAAGTCTTCCACCCTTTACCAAGTATATAGATGCATTAATAATATAAGAGATATTGTGATATCCCAACCAAAATCCTGTCCACCATGGAGAAATCTTCAACTTCACCTGCAACTAGCAACGCTATAAGAGGGTCTGAGCAAAGCGGTAATATAGCCAAACAACGGTTTGCATAGGAAAGGTGTCAAAGGTTAGAGGTTCATGGCAATATGGGAAGGCTTGATGAGCAAAAGATAGGTAACGCAGCAAAGCGATAGAATGAAGCAACTAGCATAGCAATGATAGTAGTGAGATCCAGGGTAGCGGTCATCTTGCCTGAAATCCCGCTAGGAAGAAGATCGAGTCCATGAAGAAGACGAACGGATGAAGCCGAACCAACCGTAGACGAACGAATCATCACGATCGCAACGAAAGAGGAACTAACAAGAAGAGGCACACAACATGGTAAACACACCACACATGAACAAGGCATGATGCACAAACAAGCATGATGCGAGTCAAGACTACATGAAGCTACTCATGGCAAGAGATGATGCAAACAAGAGCAACACATCAAGGCAAGTTTAAATGAGGCCGGGAACAATATATAACAATTCCGGTAAGCCTCATATGCAAATTTCAAAATTGGTCCAGATCTGAATAAACCTTATGTTCAAGTTGTTAAACAGCAAGTTAAGATGCACCAAGAATGATCTACACGAGATTCTAGTTAAGTTACATATAAAGATCATTTAGTTCGGAGCTACGGCCTAGAAGATATGAGCAAAACAAGTTAAACATGGCATTGATGCAAAATGCACCCAAACATCAAGCAAACACCTCAAAACAAGGATGCAACATGATAATATGAAACTATATGCAAAATCACGCAAGTTTCATATAGAGCACACTCAAAACGGAGCAACGGTTCAACACACACACATGAAACAAGTTTAAAGGACAAGCTGTCCAAAACAGCAACTAGGCATATTGCAAGCATCAAAACAATATGCTACAGCACCACAACATAATAGCAAAAGGCATGGGCATGATGTACAGGTAAAGCATTACAAAACATGAACACTGAGCTATCTCTAGAAATCACTAGAACATGCTCAAACACACATGGAGAGATTGCAAGTTATAACAATTTCAGACTTTGCAAAAAATAACATCATGATGCAATGTTTAGAGCTATCAAACAACATGTTACAGGAACTTATCATGGCAAAAAAAGGCATGGCATGAATCTACTAATTGCATAGATCAAAAGTTCCTTACTGACCATAAGCCAAAAAGGATCAGAAAATATGATGGCACTCACGTAAACATAACAAGCTATTATTACAGATTCATACATGGCAGGAACATAATTATGAAGGCATGTAGATGAGCTTGTACCACTCACCACAGAGCAATATATAGCATGAAAAGGCAACCAACAGTAAGAAGACATATTTGTGAAGCTAAGCATGGCAATATCAAGGTCATAGGGTGCATGGATCACTAGCAACAATCATGGAAACAACTGAACATAATGTTAACAGGCTGACAACAACATTATGAAGCAACTTTGGAGTAAGATATGAACAAGCTACAGCAACCTATAAATGCAACCAGGGGCATGGATGGATAGAGGATGACATGTAGTTCAAGACATATTTATAGAACATCTCCAGATTATGCATAGAATGATTAGTAGCAACATGTTTATGTAGCATCACGAAATAACAGATTCAGCCTAGCAAAACAGCAACATCATGTACACTACTTAACAAGCTCGATACACTCACCACAAGTCATGCATGACAAGATAAGCATAGCATCATCAAGAAGACATGTTTGTGAAACAAACCAAGTCAAGAACAAGTCCATAGCATGCACGGATCAACTATAGCAAGCTTGGCCAAATTGAATAACATGTAAACAATCTGCCAGGAAATATTTTGAAGCAAAAGTAGAGCACGAAAAGGACACGCTAGAATACTCCATAATTGCAACAAAGGGCATAATGGATAGAAAATAACCTATTGTTCAAAACACCCTTACTGAAGTATCTCAAAATATGCATGGATCTCTCTGTAGCAACATGTTTACACGGCATCAAAATAACAGCAGAACAGGGACTAAAATCAGTAATATCACGAAGCCTAGTTTGCATGTTTGTGCTAGTCACCACATTGATCAAAAAAATACATGGTAAGCACCTCCGTAAAGAAGACATGGCATAGTTCAAAACACATGAAGACATCAACCTCATAGGATGCACACATTAATCATGGCAAAAATGACAAAAGAGCTCGTTCTGTTAACAGACAGCAGAAAACATCATGAAGCACTCTTACAATGATGATTCAGACATCTAGATGACCTCAAATGAATATGATGCAATGGCATGAAATGATGCACTCGTCGAGGCGAACAATTTGACATATTACACGCACGAAACGGAGCTACGGATGCAGAGATACGGCATGATGAACATGGCATGATGATGTGCAAAATCTGGGACTTAGCCAAAATATACCTCCGGGAAAAGCTGGACGGGACGGTCCCGGGGACGAGTCGGAGCGTTTGGATCGCGGGACGGGTGGATCTCATCCACCCACCAGGTTCCGGTGAGAACTCCGGCGAGGCTGGGGATGCACCGGTGGGGAGAGGACCTGGGGCGGCGGACGGGCGGCGGCGCGGCCGGATCCGGCGGCTCCCGGAGCCGCGGCGCGAGATCCGCCGGGCGGAGCCGGCGACGAGGCTCGAGGAGGCGGGGCGAGGCCGAAGGAAGCTTGGGGCGGCGCGGTGGCGTGCTCCGGTGCCGGGCGGAGGCGGCGGCCGGCGGGCCGGAGGCGAGGAGGCGGCGGAGCTGCGGGAGGCGAGGCGCGGGGGCGCGCGAGGAGCAGCATGCCGGCGGGGCGCGGCGGCGGAGCGGCGGCCGTGGCGGCCGGCGCGGGGCGAGCCGGCCGGCGGCGGCGCGGGGAGCCGGAGGCGCGGGGGCGCGCGCGGGCCCGGGCGGGCCTGCCCTGGGCCCGCGGGCTGGACGGCGGCGCGGCCGGTGGGTGCCACGTGGCAGCCTCCGGTTCGCTGAGGCGGCGGCGCGGACGGGGCGGACATGTCCGGCTCGATCCGGACGTGTCCGGCGGTGGAGAGGAGCGGGGCTAAGGTTAAGGGGGATTTTCATCCGCGAATTTGGACGGGGAGGGCATATATATAGATTCTGGGAGTTAGGAGAGTCCAAATGAGGAGCGGTTTTCGGCCACATGATCGTGATCGAACGACCGAGAGCATGGAGGGGAGTTTGCTGGGTTTTGGGACACTTTGGAAGGGGTGTTGGGCTGCAAAGAGAGAGGGGCTTTACGGTTACCCGATTAACCGTTGGAGTACCAAACGACCTCCAAATGGCACGAAACTTGACAGGCGGTCTACCGGTGGTATACCAAGGCCGCTTGGCAAGACTTGGTCCATTCCGAGAACGTTTAACACCCACTCACGAAAAAGGGAGAAGAGGGGGACGCCGGAGGACATAGAAGCGCCGGATTGCAAAACGGACAACGGGGAAAAGGCTCGGATGCATGAGACGAATACGTATGCAATGCAATGCACATGATGACATGATAAAATGCAACACGCAAGCAAATGACATGGCAACGACGGCGAATAACTGGCAGACACCTGGCGCATCGGATCCGGGGCGTTACAACACTCCTCCACTAACAAGAGATCTCGTCCCGAGATCTTAGGACCGAGACGGAAGAGAAAAAGGGATGAGGAGAAAAAAGAACTCAAGAGAAGAAGCAAAAAATCGAGAGCACTCGAGAAGAAGAGAGGAACGACGAGAATGACGAGAATCAAAAGCTCACGGAATCAGATAGACTATGAAACCACTCCGGTTAGAACAAGATAGGAAAGGAATAAGACTGAAAGGATTTAGGCAGCACTCCGGCTGAACAAGGAAAGAATAGAACATGAGCTTCACCCAAAGAGATGGCACTTGACGTGATGAACAACGCAATGCCTCCGGAAGAATTGACAGAATGGAATGAAAAGAACTTAGAAGGAAAGGTTGAACGGATTTGAATATCTGAGAAGAACGAAGAAATGCAAAACTCCACTTCAGAAGAAAATGAAGAATTAATTGCACTTCGAAAGGCATGAAGGAAAGATACTTGAGCTCCTTTGATAAGAATCTTGATGAACACTTGAGGAATGAATTAAATCATGAAGAACCACCATGAAGAACTCCGGTACAAAAGGATGACGAGATAAGATTGAAGGATGGAAAGAATAAGATGAGCCTTGCGATGATTTAGATGGAGGTTCCGACGAAATGGCTGAGGAAATTGATCTCCGGAAAAGAAAAGATGAAACACTTGGAACTAGAAGTTATTCATGAAGAACAAACTCCGAAGGAAAAGATTAATCACTTTGAGGAAATAAGAATAAGATTTATTGTATGCTTATCCTTCATCAAATTAAATTAATGACATGGATCTTGCATATTACTTATTCTTCTTGAAAAGGATTGAGAAGATATAGCGCAAACTTGAGGAAGGTCTTCATGGACCACCGGTAGGATTGAAAAGAATGAATGAATTAATATGATGACAAGGGAAAAAGAATCTGAATGAACCACCGTTAGAATTCGGGAATGACTGACGAAAGAGAATGAGACACCGGGAAGAAGTGGACGATCAAATATGCCTGAGGGGATTTAGATACAAAAGAACAAAGAGATCACGAGCTGATTGAAGAACACTTGAACGAAGCACCGGGATAATTAGATAACGATAACTGGAATGATGGCCTCCGGTGAAAAGAAACGGGAAAAGAACTCCTGACAAACTCCGGATGGTTGAGAAAAGGAATATCTGACAAATGGAATAATTCAAGAGGATGATATGAAAAACTCTTCTTCGATCTTCAAATGTTGACGAGAAACAACACCAAGATAAATGAGGTACTCCGGGAGAATGAAAAGCAGAGAGGTTGAGCCAAGAATGAAAATGTTTGAAACCGATCTTGGAAAGGCATCTGACTGATGGGATCCATTCTTATGTCATACTTGAAAAGAATTGAGAATAACTCCGGGGAAATGAGAAGAGTCGGGTAAGATCCTGGGAAAAAACCTGTGGGTTAGGGCCCACTAAAAGAAAACACCGTTGGAAAGAATTGTTGAACAGACAGATGATGCACCGGAACAATTGAAATATTTGGATGAGGTGACAACCTCGAATTTATTCGAGCACAGACGAATCTCCTGAGATGACTTGAATAATCCGGAAGGATAAACTGGCGAGAGGCGAACGAGCAGGGGAAGGCACTTGAGCTGAGGGAAAGAATATAATCACTATCAAAAATGGAATTGAATCCACCGGAGAAGAAAAAAGATGAAGAATGTCAAACGAAGCTAGAATTCACCGGTTGGAACAATTGACGAAAGACTGAAGAGGCTCCACACGAATGAAAATTGATGCTCGAAAGAGACTGAGGCTCCAGGAAGAAGAGGGTGGGAGGGCGGGAAAACAAAGGCAACTTCGAAGGGGAAATCGATGAATATCTTAAGAGAAAACACCGGTTGGAATCATTGAATAAAGAAGGCAAGGACTTCGCACGAATAGGATGGACACTCGATTACAGACTCCGGTCCCGAGAAGAAAAGGGGAGGGCGGGTGGGAAAGAAAACAACTGAGGATTGAACTTGCAAAGATGAAGAGGCTCGAGTCAACTTGACGAGAAATGCACCGGATGAAAAGAGCTGAGGAACAACGATCGGAAAAACCAACTGCGTGATCCTAAAGAAAATTTGAAGGGGAAGAGGAGTAATTCAAAACACCTACGTCAAGATTCCTGACCAGAGCGACGAAGGGGCTGAGGAGTAAAAAGAATTCCTACTCTCCGATATAACTAGACTCCGAAAACAGTTTTCTTCTAGACTCAACAACGGCCAAACTACACGATCAATCAAGGGGGCTCCTAGGGTCGGTCGAGGCTCTGATACCAACTTGTCACGCCCAATATGCGACCCTATCCAAAAGGAACTCGAAGGTCCCACCAAGGATAGACCCGCATATTGAAACGCTTTTGCAAGGTGGATATCATTACATCAACATTACATAATAGATGGGGATACATACATAAGGCATACAATGCCACACGAATACAACATCACAATACATAAGAGCATCATCCGACTACGGATGAAACACAAACAGAAACTCAAACGACATCCACCCTGCTAGCCCAGGCTGCCGACCTGGAACCTATCCCCTGATCGAAGAAGAAGCAGAAGAAGAACTCCAACACAAGCAAACATCGCTCTCGCGTCATGATCATCGCATAACCTGTACCTGCAACTGTTGTTGTAGTAATCTGTGAGCCACGAGGACTCAGCAATCCCATTACCATGGGTATCAAGACTAGCAAAGCTTAAAGGGAAAGGAAGGGGTAAAGTGGTGAGGTTGCAGCAGCGACTAAGCATATATGGTGGCTAACATACGCAAATAAGAGCGAGAAGAGAGCAAGCAGAACGGTCGTCAACTAGCAATGATCAAGAAGTGATCCTGAACTCCTACTTACGTCAAACATAACCCAGAAACCGTGTTCACTTCCCGGACTCCGCCGAAAAGAGACCATCACGGCTACACACACGGTTGATGCGTTTTAATTCGGATCTGGTGTCAAGTTATCTACAACCGGACATTAACAAATTCCCATCTGCCTATAACCGCAGGCACGGCTTTCGAAAGATTATACCCTGCAGGGGTGTCCCAACTTAGCCCATGACAAGCTCTCGCGATCAACGAAGGAATAGACCTTCTCCCAGGAAGACCCGATCAGACTCGGAATCCCGGTTTACAAGACATTTCGACAATGGTAAAACAAGACCAGCAAAGCCTCCCGCTGTGCCGACAAATCCCGATAGGAGCTGCACATATCTCGTTCTCAGGGCAACACCGGATTGTCCAGACTTCCGGTAAGCCAGCCCAGAGTTGCCCCTGGTGGCCACCGGCGGCCGACAGTTTGGACCAACACTCAGACGAGCACTGGCCCGGGGGGGATAAAATAAAGATGACCCTCGAGAGCGCGACTCCAAGGGAAAAGGGCTAGGTGGGGGCAAATGGTAAAACCAAGGTTGGGCCTTGCTGGAGGAGTTTTATTCAAAGCGAACTGTCAAGGGGGTCCCATAAATCACCCGACCGCGTAAGGAACGCAAAATCCGGGAACATAACACCGGTATGACGGAAACTAGGGCGGCAAGAGTGGAACAAAACACTAGGCAAAAGGCCGAGTCTTCCACCCTTTACCAAGTATATAGATGCATTAATAATATAAGAGATATTGTGATATCCCAACCAAAATCCTGTCCACCATGGAGAAATCTTCAACTTCACCTGCAACTAGCAACGCTATAAGAGGGGCTGAGCAAAGCGGTAACATAGCCAAACAACGGTTTGCATAGGAAAGGTGTCAAAGGTTAGAGGTTCATGGCAATATGGGATGGCTTGATAAACAGGTATAGGTAGCGCAGCAAAGCGATAGAACGAAGCAACTAGCATAGCAATGATAGTAGTGAGATCCAGGGTAGCGGTCATCTTGCCTGAAATCCCGCAAGGAAGAAGAACGAGTCCATGAAGAAGACGAACGGATGAAGCCGAACCAAGCGTAGACGAACGAATCCTCACGATCGCAACGAAACAGGAACTATCGAAGAAGAAGCACACAACATGGTAAACACACCACACATGAACAAGGCATGATGCACAACAAGCATGATGCATGACAAGCTACATGAAGCTACTCATGGCAAGAGATGATGCAAACAAGAGCAACACATCAAGGCAAGTTTAAATGAGGCCGGGAACAACATATAACAATTCCGGTAAGTCCTCATATGCATATTTCGAAATTGGTCCAGATCTGAATAAACCTTATGTTCAAGTTGTTAAACAGCAAGTTAAGATGCACCAAGATGATCTACACGAGATTCTAGTCAAGTTACATATAAAGTTCATTTAGTTCGGAGCTACGGCCTAGAAGATATGAGCAAAACAAGTTAAACATGGCATTGATGCAAAATGCACCCAAACATCAAGCAAACACCTCAAAACAAGGATGCAACATGATAATATGAAACTACATGCAAATCAAGCAAGTTTCATATAGAGCACACTCAAAACGGAGCAACGGTTCAACACACACACATGAAACAAGTTTAAAGGACAAGCTGTCCAAAACAGCAACTAGGCATATTGCAAGCATCAAAACAATATGCTACAGCACCACAACATAATAACAAAAGGCATGGGCATGATGTACAGGTAAAGCATTACAAAACATGAACACTGAGCTATCTCTAGAAATCACTAGAACATGCTCAAACACACATGGTAAGATTGCAAGTTATAACAATTTCAGACTTTGCAGAAAATAACATCACGATGCAATGTTTAGAGCTATCAAACAACATGTTACAGGAACTTATCATGGCAAACAAAGGCATGGCATGAATCTACTAATTCATAGATCAAAAGTCCCTTACTGACCATAAGCCAAAAAGGATCAGAAAATATGATGGCACCCACGTAAACATAGCAAGTTATTATTACAGATTCATACATGGCAGGAACATAATTATGAAGGCATGTAGATGAGCTTGTGCAACTCACTACAGAGCAATACATGGCATGGCAAGGCAACCAACAGTAAGAAGACATATTTGTGAAGCTAAGCATGGCAATAGCAAGGTCATAGGGTGCATGGATCACTAGCAAACAATCATGGAAACAACTGAACTTAATGTTAACAGGCTGACAACAACATTATGAGGCAACTTTGGAGCAAGATATGAACAAGCTACAGCAACCTATAAATGCAACCAGGGGCATGGATGGATAGAGGATGACATGTAGATCAAAACATGTTTATAGAACATCTCCAGATTATGCATAGAATGATTAGTAGCAACATGTTTATATAGCATCACGAAATAACAGATTCAGCCTAGCAAAACAGCAACATCATGTACACTACTTAACAAGCTCGATTCACTCACCACAAGTCATTGCATGACAAGATAAGTATAGCATCATCAAGAAGACATGTTTGTGTAACAAACCAAGTCAAGAACAAGTCCATAGCATGCAAGGATCAACTATAGCAAGCTTGGCCAAATTGAATAACATGTAAACAATCTGCCAGGAAACATTTTGAAGCAAAAGTAGAGCACGAAAATGACATGCTAGACTACTCCATAATTGCAACAAGGGCATGAATGGATAGACAATAACCACATGTTCAAAACACCCTTACTGAAGTATCTCAAAATATGCATGGATCTCTCTGTAGCATCAAGTTTACATGGCATCAAAATAACAGCAGAACAGGGACTAAAATCAGTAACATCACGATGCCTAGTTTGCATGCTTGTGCTAGTCACCACATTGATCACAAAAATACATGGTAAGCACCTCTGTAAAGAAGACATGGCATAGTTCAAAACACATGAAGACATCAACCTCATAGGATGCACACATCAATCATGGCAAAAATGACAAAAGAGCTCGTTCTGTTAACAGACAGCAGAAAACATCATGAAGCACTCTTACAACGATGATTCAGGCATCTAGATGACCTCAAATGAATATGATGCAATGGCATGAAATGATGCACTCGTCGAGGCGAACAATTTGACATATTACACGCACGAAACGGAGCTACGGATGCAGAGATACGGCATGATGAACATGGCATGATGATGTGCAAAATCTGGGACTTAGCCAAAATATACCTCCGGGAAAAGCTGGACGGGACGGTCCGGGGACGAGTCGGAGCGTTTGGATCGCGGGACGGGTGGATCTCATCCACCCACCAGGTTCCGGTGAGAACTCCGGCGAGGCTGGGGATGCACCGGTGGGGAGAGGACCTGGGGCGGGCGGACGGGCGGCGGCGCGGCCGGATCCGGCGGCTCCCCGGAGCCGCGGCGCGAGATCCGGCCGGGCGGAGCCGGCGACGAGGCTCGGAGGAGCGGGGCGAGGCCGAAAGGAAGCTTGGGGCGGCGCGGTGGCGTGCTCCGGTGCCGGCGGAGGCGGCGGCCGGCGGCCGGAGGCGAGGAGGCGGCGGAGCTGCGGGAGGCGAGGCGGCGGGGGCGCGCGAGGAGCAGCATGCCGGCGGGGCGCGGCGGCGGAGGCGGCGGCCGTGGCGGCCGGCGGCGGGGCGAGCCCGGCCGGCGGCGGCGCGGGGAGCCGGAGGCGCGGGGGCGCGCGCGGGCCCGGGCGGGCCTGCCCTGGGCCCCGCGGGCTGGACGGCGGCGCGGCCGGTGGGTGCCACGTGGCAGCCTCCGGTTCGCTGAGGGCGGCGGCGCGGACGGGGCGGACATGTCCGGCTCGATCCGGACGTGTCCGGCGGTGGAGAGGAGCGGGGCTAAGGTTAAGGGGGATTTTCATCCGCGAATTTGGACGGGGAGGGCATATATATAGATTCTGGGAGTTAGGAGAGTCCAAATGAGGAGCGGTTTTTCGGCCACATGATCGTGATCGAACGACCGAGAGCATGGAGGGGAGTTTGCTGGGTTTTGGGACACTTTGGAAGGGGTGTTGGGCTGCAAAGAGAGAGGGGCTTTACGGTTACCCGATTAACCGTTGGAGTACCAAACGACCTCCAAATGGCACGAAACTTGACAGGCGGTCTACCGGTGGTATACCAAGGCCGCTTGGCAAGACTTGGTCCATTCCGAGAACGTTTAACACCCACTCACGAAAAGGGAGAAGAGGGGGACGCCGGAGGACATAGGAGCGCCGGATTGCAAAACGGACAACGGGGAAAAGGCTCGGATGCATGAGACGAACACGTATGCAAATGCAATGCACATGATGACATGATAAAATGCAACACGCAAGCAAATGACATGGCAACGACGGCGAATAACTGGCAGACACCTGGCGCATCGGATCCGGGGCGTTACAACACTCCTCCACTAACAAGAGATCTCGTCCCGAGATCTTAGGACCGAGACGGAAGAGAAAAGGGATGAGGAGAAAAAGAACTCAAGAGAAGAAGCAAAAATCGAGAGCACTCGAGAAGAAGAGAGGAACGACGAGAATGACGAGAATCAAAAGCTCACGGAATCAGATAGACTATGAAACCACTCCGGTTAGAACAAGATAGGAAAGGAATAAGACTGAAAGGATTTAGGCAGCACTCCGGCTGAACAAGGAAAGAATAGAACATGAGCTTCACCCAAAGAGATGGCACTTGACGTGATGAACAACGCAATGCCTCCGGAAGAATTGACAGAATGGAATGAAAAGAACTTAGAAGGAAAGGTTGAACGGATTTGAATATCTGAGAAGAACGAAGAAATGCAAAACTCCACTTCAGAAGAAAATGAAGAATTAATTGCACTTCGAAAGGCATGAAGGAAAGATACTTGAGCTCCTTTGATAAGAATCTTGATGAACACTTGAGGAATGAATTAAATCATGAAGAACCACCATGAAGAACTCCGGTACAAAAGGATGACGAGATAAGATTGAAGGATGGAAAGAATAAGATGAGCCTTGCGATGATTTAGATGGAGGTTCCGACGAAATGGCTGAGGAAATTGATCTCCGGAAAAGAAAAGATGAAACACTTGGAACTAGAAGTTATTCATGAAGAACAAACTCCGAAGGAAAAGATTAATCACTTTGAGGAAATAAGAATAAGATTTATTGTATGCTTATCCTTCATCAAATTAAATTAATGACATGGATCTTGCATATTACTTATTCTTCTTGAAAAGGATTGAGAAGATATAGCGCAAACTTGAGGAAGGTCTTCATGGACCACCGGTAGGATTGAAAAGAATGAATGAATTAATATGATGACAAGGGAAAAAGAATCTGAATGAACCACCGTTAGAATTCGGGAATGACTGACGAAAGAGAATGAGACACCGGGAAGAAGTGGACGATCAAATATGCCTGAGGGGATTTAGATACAAAAGAACAAAGAGATCACGAGCTGATTGAAGAACACTTGAACGAAGCACCGGGATAATTAGATAACGATAACTGGAATGATGGCCTCCGGTGAAAAGAAACGGGAAAAGAACTCCTGACAAACTCCGGATGGTTGAGAAAAGGAATATCTGACAAATGGAATAATTCAAGAGGATGATATGAAAAACTCTTCTTCGATCTTCAAATGTTGACGAGAAACAACACCAAGATAAATGAGGTACTCCGGGAGAATGAAAAGCAGAGAGGTTGAGCCAAGAATGAAAATGTTTGAAACCGATCTTGGAAAGGCATCTGACTGATGGGATCCATTCTTATGTCATACTTGAAAAGAATTGAGAATAACTCCGGGGAAATGAGAAGAGTCGGGTAAGATCCTGGGAAAAAACCTGTGGGTTAGGGCCCACTAAAAGAAAACACCGTTGGAAAGAATTGTTGAACAGACAGATGATGCACCGGAACAATTGAAATATTTGGATGAGGTGACAACCTCGAATTTATTCGAGCACAGACGAATCTCCTGAGATGACTTGAATAATCCGGAAGGATAAACTGGCGAGAGGCGAACGAGCAGGGGAAGGCACTTGAGCTGAGGGAAAGAATATAATCACTATCAAAAATGGAATTGAATCCACCGGAGAAGAAAAAAGATGAAGAATGTCAAACGAAGCTAGAATTCACCGGTTGGAACAATTGACGAAAGACTGAAGAGGCTCCACACGAATGAAAATTGATGCTCGAAAGAGACTGAGGCTCCAGGAAGAAGAGGGTGGGAGGGCGGGAAAACAAAGGCAACTTCGAAGGGGAAATCGATGAATATCTTAAGAGAAAACACCGGTTGGAATCATTGAATAAAGAAGGCAAGGACTTCGCACGAATAGGATGGACACTCGATTACAGACTCCGGTCCCGAGAAGAAAAGGGGAGGGCGGGTGGGAAAGAAAACAACTGAGGATTGAACTTGGCAAAGACGAAGAGGCTCGAGTCAACTTGGCGAGAAATGCACTGGATGAAAAGAGCTGGGGAACAATGATCGGAAAAAAACCAACTGCGTGATCCTAAAGAAAATTTGAAGGAGAAGAGGAGTAATTCAAAACACCTACGTCAAGATTCCTGACCAGAGCGACGAAGGGGGCTGAGGAGTAAAAAGAATTCCTACTCTCCGATATAACTAGACTCCGAAAACAGTTTTCTTCTAGACTCAACAACGGCCAAACTACGCGATCAATCAAGGGGGCTCCTAGGGTCGGTCGAGGCTCTGATACCAACTTGTCACGCCCAATATGCGACCCTATCCAAAAGGAACTCGAAGGTCCCACCAAGGATAGACCCGCATATTGAGATACTTTTGCAAGGTGGATATAATTACATCAACATTACATAATAGATGGGGATACATACATAAGGCATACAATGCCACACGAATACAACATCACAATACATAAGAGCATCATCCGACTACGGATGAAACACAAACAAAAACTCAAACGACATCCACCCTGCTAGCCCAGGCTGCCGACCTGGAACCTATCCCCTGATCGAAGAAGAAGCAGAAGAAGAACTCCAACACAAGCAAACATCGCTCTCGCGTCATGATCATCGCATAAACCTGTACCTGCAACTGTTGTTGTAGTAATCTGTGAGCCACGAGGACTCAGCAATCCCATTACCATGGGTATCAAGACTAGCAAAGCTTAAAGGGAAAGGAAGGGGTAAAGTGGTGAGGTTGCAGCAGCGTCTAAGCATGATATGGTGGCTAACATACGCAAATAAGAGCGAGAAGAGAGCAAGCAGAACGGTCGTGAACTAGCAATGATCAAGAAGTGATCCTGAACTCCTACTTACGTCAAACATAACCCAAAAACCGTGTTCACTTTCCGGACTCCGCCGAAAAGAGACCATCACGGCTACACACACGGTTGATGCGTTTTAATTCGGATCTGGTGTCAAGTTATCTACAACCGGACATTAACAAATTACCATCTGCCTATAACCGCAGGCACGGCTTTCAAAAGATTATACCCTACAGGGGTGTCCCAACTTAGCCCATGACAAGCTCTCGCGATCAACGAAGGAATAGACCTTCTCCCAGGAAGACCCGATCAGACTCGGAATCCCGGTTTACAAGACATTTCGACAATGGTAAAACAAGACCAGCAAAGCCTCCCGCTGTGCCGACAAATCCCGATAGTAGCTGCACATATCTCGTTCTCAGGGCACACCGGATTGTCCAGACTTCCGGTAGGCCAGCCCAGAGTTGCCCCTGGTGGCCACCGGCGGCCGACAGTTTGGACCAATACTCACAACGAGCACTGGCCCGAGAGGGATAAAATAAAGATGACCCTCGAGAGCGCGACTCTCAAGGGAAAAAGGGCTAGGTGGGGCAAATGGTAAAACCAAGGTTGGGCCTTGCTGGAGAAGTTTTTTTCAAAGCGAACTGTCAAGGGGGTCCCATAAATCACCCGACCGCGTAAGGAACGCAAAATCCGGGAACATAACACCGGTATGACGGAAACTAGGGCGGCAAGAGTGGAACAAAACACTAGGCAAAAGGCCAAGTCTTCCACCCTTTACCAAGTATATAGATGCATTAATAATATAAGAGATATTGTGATATCCCAACCAAAATCCTATCCACCATGAAGAAATCTTCAACTTCACCTGCAACTAGCAACGCTATAAGAGGGGCTGAGCAAAGCGGTAACATAGCCAAACAACGGTTTGCATAGGAAAGGTGTCAAAGGTTAGAGGTTCATGGCAATATGGGAAGGCTTGATGAGCAAAAGATAGGTAACACAGCAAAGCGATAGAACGAAGCAACTAGCATAGCAATGATAGTAGTGAGATCCAGGGTAGCGGTCATCTTGCCTGAAATCCCGCTAGGAAGAAGATCGAGTCCATGAAAAAGACGAACGGATGAAGCCGAACCAACCTTAGACGAACGAATCCTCACGATCGCAACGAAACAGGAACTAACAAGAAGAGGCACACAACATGGTAAACACACCACACATGAACAAGGCATGATGCACAAACAAGCATGATGCGAGTCAAGACTACATGAAGCTACTCATGGCAAGAGATGATGCAAACAAGAGCAACACATCAAGGCAAGTTTAAATGAGGCCGGGAACAACATATAACAATTCCGGTAAGTCCTCATATGCAAATTTCGAAATTGGTCCAGATCTGAATAAACCTTATGTTCAAGTTGTTAAATAGCAAGTTAAGATGCACCAAGAATGATCTACACGAGATTCTAGTCAAGTTACATATAAAGATCATTTAGTTCGGAGCTACGGCCTAGAAGATATGAGCAAAACAAGTTAAACATGGCATTGATGCAAAATGCACCCAAACATCAAGCAAACACCTCAAAACAAGGATGCAACATGATAATATGAAACTATATGCAAAATCACGCAAGTTTCATATAGAGCACACTCAAAACGGAGCAACGGTTCAACACACACACATGAAACAAGTTTAAAGGACAAGCTGTCCAAAACAGCAACTAGGCATATTGCAAGTATCAAAACAATATGCTACAGCACCACAACATAATAGCAAAAGGCATGGGCATGATGTACAGGTAAAGCATTACAAAACATGAACACTGAGCTATCTCTAGAAATCACTAGAACATGCTCAAACACACATGGAGAGATTGCAAGTTATAACAATTTCAGACTTTGCAGAAAATAACATCACGATGCAATGTTTAGAGCTATCAAACAACATGTTACAGGAACTTATCATGGCAAACAAAGGCATGGCATTAATCTACTAATTTCATAGATCAAAAGTCCCTTACTGACCATAAGCCAAAAAGGATCAGAAAATATGATGGCACTCACGTAAACATAGCAAGCTATTATTACAGATTCATACATGGCAGGAACATAATTATGAAGGCATGTAGATGAGCTTGTACCACTCACCACAGAGCAATATATAGCATGGAAAGGCAACCAACAGTAAGAAGACATATTTGTGAAGCTAAGCATGGCAATATCAAGGTCATAGGGTGCATGGATCACTAGCAACAATCATGGAAACAACTGAACATAATGTTAACAGGCTGACAACAACATTATGAAGCAACTTTGGAGTAAGATATGAACAAGCTACAGCAACCTATAAATGCAACCAGGGGCATGGATAGATAGAGGATGACATGTAGTTCAAGACATATTTATAGAACATCTCCAGATTATGCATAGAATGATTAGTAGCAACATGTTTATGTAGCATCACGAAATAACAGATTCAGCCTAGCAAAACAGCAACATCATGTACACTACTTAACAAGCTCGATACACTCACCACAAGTCATGCATGACAAGATAAGCATAGCATCATCAAGAAGACATGTTTGTGAAACAAACCAAGTCAAGAACAAGTCCATAGCATGCACGGATCAACTATAGCAAGCTTGGCCAAATTGAATAACATGTAAACAATCTGCCAGGAAATATTTTGAAGCAAAAGTAGAGCACGAAAAGGACACGCTAGAATACTCCATAATTGCAACAAAGGGCATAATGGATAGAAAATAACCTATTGTTCAAAACACCCTTACTGAAGTATCTCAAAATATGCATGGATCTCTCTGTAGCAACATGTTTACACGGCATCAAAATAACAGCAGAACAGGGACTAAAATCAGTAATATCATGAAGCCTAGTTTGCATGCTTGTGCTAGTCACCACATTAATCACAAAAATACATGGTAAGCACCTCTGTAAAGAAGACATGACATAGTTCAAAACACATGAAGACATCAATCTCATAGGATGCACACATTAATCATGGCAAAAATGACAAAATAGCTCGTTCTGTTAACAGACAGCAGAAAACATCATGAAGCACTCTTACAACGATGATTCAGGCATCTAGATGACCTCAAATGAATATTATGCAATGGAATGAAATGATGTACTCGTCGAGGCGAACAATTTGACATATTACATGCACAAAACGGATCTAAGGATGCAGAGATACGGCATGATGAACATGGCATGATGATGTGCAAAATCTGGGACTTGGCCAAAATATACCTCCGGGAAAAGCTGGACGGGACGGTCCCGGGGACGAGTCGGAGCGTTTGGATCGCGGGACGGGTGGATCTCATCCACCCGCCCGGTTCCGGTGAGAACTCCGGCGAGGCCGGGGATGCGCCGACGGGGAGAGGACCCGGGGCGGCGGACGGGCGGCAGCGCGGCCGGATCCGGCGGCTCCCAAAGCCGCGGCGCGAGATCCGGCCGGGCGGAGCCGGCGACGAGGCTAGGAGGAGGCGGGGCGAGGCCGGAGGAAGCTTGGGACGGCGCGGCGGCGCGCTCCGGCGCCGGACGGAGGCGAGGAGGCGGCGGCGGAGCTGCGGGAGGCGAGGCGGCGGGGGCGCTCGGGAAGCAGCACGCCGGCGGGGCGTGGCGGCGGAGGCGGCAGCCGCGGCGGCCGGCACCGGGACACCGGGCGGCGGAGGGCGGCCGGGCCGGGCGGCGGAGGGGCGAGCCCGGCCGGCGGCGGCGCGGGGAGCCGGAGGCGCGCGCGGGCCCGGGCGGGCCTGCCCTGGGCCCCGCGGGCTGGACGGCGGCGCGGCCGGCGGGTGCCACGTGGCAGCCTCCGGTTCGCTGAAGGCGGCGGCGCAGACGGGGCGGACATGTCCGGCCCGATCCGGACGTGTCCGGCGGCGGAGAGGAGCGGGGCTAGGGTTAGGGGGGATTTTCATCCGCGAATTTGGACGGGGAGGGCATATATATAGATTCTGGGAGATAGGAGAGTCCAAATGAGGAGCGGTTTTTGGCCACGCGATCGTGATCGAACGACCGAGAGCATGGAGGGGAGTTTGCTGGGTTTTGGGCCACTTTGGAAGGGGTGTTGGGCTGCAAAGAGAGAGGGGCTTTACGGTTACCCGGTTAACCGTTGGAGTACCAAACGACCTCCAAATGGCACGAAACTTGACAGGCGGTCTACCGGTGGTATACCAAGGCCGCTTGGCAAGACTCGGTCCATTCCGAGAACGTTTAACACCCACTCACGAAAAAGGGAGAAGAGGGGGACGCCGGAGGACATAGAAGCGCCGGATTGCAAAACGGACAACGGGGAAAAGGCTCGGATGCATGAGACGAACACGTATGCAATGCAATGCACATGATGACATGATAAAATGCAACACGCAAGCAAATGACATGGCAACGACGGCGAATAACTGGCAGACACCTGGCGCATCGGATCCGGGGCGTTACACCTTTCCCCACCTCCTTCCACCGTGGCCCACCACAAGTTCCGCCCGTCCGCCGCCGTCGATTCTGGCCAAACCTATGGGCGGAATCGCACCGCCGGGGCGTCCCTCACCCTGCACCACCGCTAGGCTGCCCCCCCCCCCCGATCCGGCGAGAAGAGCCGCCCCTCATCGCTGTCGCCGCCGGGGTCGACCGCCCTCAAGCCGCCCCTCGTCGCCGCTGGTTAGTTTTTTGTGTGCTTCATGTCGAGTGGTCCACAAAGTTGGTTGACGCGGCGTGCGCTTCTCATTCATGTAGATGGAATTGAGCCCGTGCGAGAAGTTTTTTTCTCTCCGATTCGTCCGATTCAGACGACTCGGATGTTAAGATGATGCTCTCAAACTTTCTCCAGCAGACATTGGTGATAGCTCTTGCCGTCAAGGAGCACGAAGACGCGAACCGAAAGAGGCGGCGAGGATCGACCGTCGGGCGTCTTTGCATTTCTCGGAATCGCCATCTCGGGAACGAGATGTTGATGCAAGACCATTTTGCCGGGAATCCAACATATCCACCACACCTCTTCCGGAGAAGGTACCGAATGCGCCGATCCCTCTTTGTGAAAAAATTTCAAGCTTGCGAGGCAAATTGTCGGTATTTTACTCAACAAAGAAATGATGCGGGCTTGAAGGGATTTAGTGCATATCAAAAAATCTCAGCAGCTATGCGGGTGATTGCATATGGCGTTCCGGCTGACTATGCCGATGAGTATCTTCGCATTGGTGAAGATACAACAATTGAGTCAGTGGGTAGATTTGCCAAAGTGATCATCCGTATCTTTGGTCCCGAATATCTTTGGGCACCGAACGAGGATGACACGAAGAAGTTGATGGCATCTAATGAGAGGAGAGGTTGGCCTGGCATGCTAGGTAGCACTGATTGTATGCATTGGACATGGAAAAATTGCCCGAAGGCATGGCAGAGAATATATTGTGGCAAGTCTTGTGATGCAACAATTATGAGAGGAGAGGTTATCCTTCACAACATGATTCTCGAAGATGAGAGAGGTATGAACTTGGAATTCTTCTACGACAATGTGGATAGTCGTGTCAAACCAGCTAGAGATCCTAATCGCATTAGAGCTTTTCTTCAAACATACAAGGAGATTAAAAATGCAAACACCCACTTTCAGCTTCAGGAGGATCTCATTGAGCACCATTGGCAAAGGGTTGGACAGTAACAAACTCATTTTTCCATTCATTTGTATTTGTATTCGGGACAAGTTTTGTATTTCATTATTTGTATTTGTATTCATTGATTTGAATAATTATTTATAATGTGGATGATTGTTGTATTGTGTTGGTATTGATAATTGTGGTGTGGTATTGATATTTTGCAGACCGGCGGGATGCGGGGTGCAGCGGCGCAAGAGCGGATCCTGCAAAGCCGACCCGTAAAAAAGTATATTCCGCGAATATCCTTTTATACGGGTCCGTTTGTGGGGTCTGCATCTGCAGCCATCCGCGTCGGCCCTCAAAAACGTTTTTCCACGAACTACAAAGACTGTTTTGCGCGCCAGCGGGATGTGGGGTCTGCTAGAGTTGCTCTCAGACTTATCTGTATATTTTTGCCTGAACTTGGATGCATTCCATGCTGTTTAGTGAACTGTATGAGTTCAGTCAACTGAATATACTACAAATTCAGGCTCACAAACAGTGATGTTCTTTGTGGCAACTTTAACTCCTTCCAGCAGCTAAACCTCATTACTCTAAACCATCTCCTAAATTTTCACTGATTGCTATATGCCCCAGATATTTGCGGCGTTTTTTTCTGAGGATGCTATAAGCAGTTTGCAGCACTAACATTGTACAGGTTACAGAACAAAAGCTGGAAATTCAGTGAAATGGGCATCGGATCTCTACAGAGTTCAAATCTTTTCTCAGCTGTCCACATTCCCAGGAAGAAGCTTGCGAGTCGTCCTGGAGGGAGTTGAAGTCGACGAGACCGTCACGAACCGTTCAGCGGCCGCTGGAATCACCCGTGACGGCTTGACGACTTCGACAACGGAGAGGTTGTAGGAGTCCGTCCCAAGGCGGCTCTGCGCCCACCCTTTCCCGCCGGAGAAGCCGCCGGCCATGACCCAGCAGTTCTTGAACCCCACGCTGTTGAGTGTCTTGGCCACAATCTTGGAGTTGTCACCGTACCTGCATTTCCCAGGCAGACATAGTTAAAGGTCAGAGGGGTTACTGTGTGAGTTCATCTTCAGAAGCAAATGCATGGAATTGTCTCTCGGTGCACCGACGAGTCCATGACGACGATGTTGGAGCCCTTGCCGATCCTCTTGAGGTAGGAGATCTTCAGCGCGGCGATCTCCGCCTCGGCTCGCTTTGCATTGCGCACCATTCCCTTTATCTTGTTCGGAAGTTCTTCGAGCCTGACAGAGTAAAAATGGTGGGATTTTTTCATCATTTGCAATGGATGAAACCCGAGTCGTATATGTAATTTCGGGGTTATTTGGGATGAAAAGAAAGAATGCGCACGGCAGAGCGATGATCTTGTTCTTTGCGTTGGAGGGGAGCTGCGGCACGCCGGCTTTGGCCTTGTCGTTCTCGCTTCGCACGTCGATGATAAGGTAACCTTGAGAGGTGACCATGTCCAGAGCTTGAGCTGGGCTCAGGTCACCTGAATCACAGGATGCAGATGCAATGCAGCAGGCCAGCAGCAGAGTGAGCAATGGTGGAAATGGTTTCGGATGATACATGGAGTGCAGCAACAGGGCGAGCAATGGAAGAACCTTTGTAGCCGCGTAGGCCGTATGAGAGCAGGGACCAGGCCGGCGGCAGGAGCAGGTACGCGAGGAACGCGGCTCCGGCGGCCACGACGTAGTCCGTGCCTTCCAGGGACCCGATGGTCTGCACGGTCTCGGACGCGATCGGCTTCGCGGCGCCGATGGCCGGCTGCGCCGCATCTGCGACCGTCTACTGAGGAGAGCGGCGTCATTGAGTGAACCTCGATGCTGATTACGGAGTCGCCGGAGACTGCGAGTGGGCGTACCTTGAAAGCAGACTGGAAGGGGGCAAGGTCGACGCCGGCGCCCTGGAGCGCCTCCGTGGCCTGCCTGGAGGCGTCGGAGACCACCGGCGAGGCGAGCTTCAGGGCCTGCTCGCCGGCGTTCTGCAGCACCGGCAGCGCCGGCTTCGCGGCCTCGCCCAGCGCCCTGAGCACGACAAAGGACTGCTCGGCCACCTTGCCGCCGACGCCGATCACCACGTCCACCGTGTCCACCACCTGCCCAATCACCAACCCAGTCGAGCACTCAGCCGCAATGCCACTGGACAATACAATCCGGAGCTCAGGATGAAACAAGATTTTACGCATGGGCGTCCGCGCGCGTTACCTTGGTGAACGACCCGGCGACGTCCTCCTTGGACAACGCCGCGGCGCGCGCCGCGGGCGTCGCGGCCATCAATGCAGCCGTCGACGAGGCAGCCGCCGCGGCCAGCGGCGCGGCATTCCATGGCGCCCGGCGGGGCGTGCCCTTGGTGGCCGCCGGAGGAGGAGGAGCCGACGGCGCCAGGGTGGCCGACACCGACGTGGGGGTAAAGGCCATGGCTCCGGCTTGCTCGCCGTACAGTCTACCCACAAGCGCTGCTCTCTCGGCCACACAAGCGCGCGCAGCCGCAGCGACGGCAGGGTCTATGGCTGAGACTTCTTTGGCTCATTTTCCGTTTGTGTGGCAAGGAGACGACGCTATCGCACGTGGCCTAATCTCACACGGAGAGGAGTTTACAACCGGTACGTACATAATTTTTTTCCCCGTCCATCGGACTGTCTATCGCACGTAATTGGTGTCCATAAATTGATGCCGATGCGCGGTATATCGCTTTTTTTTTTGAGACAGGCATATCGCTTGTTTTGTTTTTTTGTTTTTTTCAGTGGGTGGTATATCGCTTGTAAATTGGGCTGTTAAATTGTAAGCAGGAAAGGCCCATGGAGTGTGATGATGGGCCTGGCCTTAGCAGAAATTTGTCGAGGTAAATAGATTTAGGCCGAATACATGGGCCACTCATCACTTTTTTTTAATTGTTTGAATTGCTTACAACATGTGTCAGGTGGTGTCACTCATCACTTTCGAAGGGCATGTAGTGTGGTCCCTATGCTAAAAATAACAAGGCACCACACTACTTTTTTTAACACAGTACAAATAGTGTATGTGAGCGACTCCAATTATACTGTGTTAAAAAAGAAAGTAGTGTGGTCCCTTGGTTTTTTTAGTATAGTGTGGTCCCTTGTTCAAGATATCTTCCTGGTTTGTTCCATTATGATGTATTAGAAAAAGAATCCATGGGTTGCAACGGGAGAATTAAAAATACCACATGTCCCTAACCCAATAATCATGACTGAAGACTATAATAGGTCCACGTCCTTTATTTCAACATGGCATCCCAAGACGTGCATGCGTGGTTATCATTGATTTCTTTTATCTCCAATTTGGTTTTCCGCGGTGTTTATTTGCAATCCGGGTCGATGTCGATACGAAAGAAAGACGGACCGTGTTGGTTAAGGATGCACCTTAAATAATATTTTAAAAATGTTGAACGGGTAAGATATCATCATTCAAACTCTACATATTTTTCTAATCAAATTTAATATATAACATGTTAAAATTAGAGTTAGGACTTAAAAGATATGTATATTTCTGAAAAGCATTTATTTTAGATGGACTATAGGTTGATTAACCAAAATATCAGGGGGGGGGGGGGGGGGGGAGGGTTCTCTTTAATTCATGTCACTGTATCCCGTGGGTTAATTACCCGAAAGGGAAGGGGCTTTTCCATAAAAATGAAAAATGATTCATTTTCTCTGACTTAAAAGTGGACTGTGGGTTAATTACCATAAAATGCAGGGGGTTTGTGTAAAAATGTAGAAGCTTTCATTTTCTCCGACTTAAAGGCAGACTACGGGTTGATTATCATTGAAGGCATTTCTATAAATTGTACGATGGATGAGCAAAAGCTCTTCTCCTTTATTTGTAGGTATAGATTGATCAGTTTGCCTAGGGGAGAAAACAAAGCTATTCTTCATGACGTAGTTCAAGCACTCATGGGTGAAACTACGATGCTAGCGGATCTCTTCAAGGCTCCTTCGCATCCTGGTGAGTGACAGATCCTTTGGCTCTTCCTCCGGAGCGGTTGGTTTAGTCTTCTTGTCTAGTCTTAATTATGTTTATGTAATCTTGCGAGAAAACTATTGCTAGTACTCCATCTGTTCATTTTTATAAGGCCTTGAAAACATTTCAGACAAGGTGCAAATTAGTTCATTTTCAGTTGTTTGAAACGACTTATAAAATTGAACGGATGGAGTAATAGGTTTTTGTCTTGTAACAAGAGTTCCTATAGTGAGCTCTTGTGACAGTTTTATGTTAGTGCCCCCAACTCGCACGGCTACCTTCCGTTTTCCTTTTTGGCGATCACTATGCAAATGGATGAACCAATTATTTCCATTGGGCAATTAATGAAACGGGATTTGCCAGTTGAAAAAAAGGCATGAACATCATAAAAAACAGTAACAACATGATACATGAGACCTCCTATTTGATGCTTGGTCCGTCAATTAGTCGGCCAAACGCTTGAGGTGATTGGCGTAGTGTGTTGTGTGATTCTTTTATTATCAAGCGATCAAACTTCAATTTTTCAAAATATTTAATTTCCTTTTGAGTTTTCAGTTTCACTCGGTTTTGTTTTTTCACAAACATGACTTTTTAAGAAGATAGGTCAACATATTTTTAAATGGCTATTTTTCAAACACGTGAATAATTTGAAAAATTACATGAACATCTTTTAAAGGTTTGAACACTTCTTAAAAATGGCTGAACTTTTTAAAACTAGGTGAACACTTTTTAAAATTGCACGAAAGTTTTCAAAACACGTGTAATTTTACAATATGTTCATGCATTTAATAAATGTCTGTGTAATTTTAGAAAGTGTCCATTCCTTCATAAAAAAGTTCATGTATTTTCAAATATTCATTTGTTTATAAAAAGTATACATTAAAAACATAAAAGGAGTAAATCCAAAGGGAACAATTCTTGGAAGAAACCCGCTTCCGTTCCTTTGGTATCCATAAGTTGTTGCCGAGGCACGATAACACACTTAACGGGAGAGGCCCATGGAGTGTGTCAATAGGTCTACCTATTAGAAAAATTGAAGATAAGGCCTCCAATTTTTTTTGGAGCAATAAGATTTGGATTTAACTAATTAAGGTGTACCTTTGGCGCAGGGACTATTTATCGCATTAAGCCATTGCACAAGGCTCTCTCGCGTCCACATGAACTGTGTCGGGCTGGCCCATGTAGCGCGTGCATATTCCAGAAAGGTCAGAAATAAAGGACACGACCGCTGCGACCGAAAATGGTCTTCGGGCTTCTCAATAGCACAGCTAACCACTTTGTATATTTCATGTTACTGGTAAGTAGTAGGATCGAGATCTATTAGAAGCGACCGAGCCACTATTCTCCATTTTTTTCTTTTGTTTCATTTGGCTTTGCTTCTCCTTTTTTGCTTTCTTTCTTCTTTCTTTTCAAATCAGATCTATTTCATTCTTTTTTGTTTCCCTTTTTCTCCAGTTTTTGTTTGGTTTCCTTTTTTATTTCTTCATTTTTTGTTTTTTGTGTGCTTTCTTATCTTTGTTTTTGTTTTCACTCTACATTTTCGTACATGTCAATTTCTTTTGTAACAAGCGATCAACATTTGTTGTATACACGTTCAACATTGTTCGAACGCTTTTTCAACATCTTTCAAATATTTGTTCAACATTTTAATAGTTATTCAACATTTCTATAAATACTTCTTCAACATTTTTGTACTTATTCAACATTCTTAAATACTAGTTGAACATTTTTAAATATCTTTTCAACATTTTTCTAATAATTGTTCAAATAGTTGTTAAACATATTTTTATTTCTTGTGCAGCATTTTTCATATGATCGTTCAACATTTTTTAATACCTATTCAACATTTTTCAAATACTTGTTCAATATTTTTAATATTTATTCAATGTTTTCCAAATACTTGTTCAACATTTTTCAAATTCTTGTTCAGCATTTTTCATATAATCGTTCAACATTTTTTAATACCTATTCAACATTTTTCAAATACTTGTTCAACATTTTTAATACTTATTCAACATTTTTCAAATGTGGTTTTGAAGAGTAATTTTGTAATATATAAATATAAATATGTAGAGTATATTAAAGTACAAAGAGAAGTTCAAAAATAACAAAAAAATAAGAACAGAAAATAGAAAGAAAAAATAGGTTGTGGCTCCCGTGCGGCTGGGCTGGCTGTCTGCGGCCCAGTCGGGCGATTTCCTTCAGAGAGGGAATGCTCGTGGCTCGCGTAACGCGACAAATAGTTGGAGTGCTCCTATGCGCCGCTCGTTGCGGCGAATGGTCGAGCGAACGCATAGGCACGTCTCTAGCTGGGCTGGCCCATTAGGGAAATGCTGTGAAAAATCCCAAAAATCACTACTCGAGGGAGGGATTGAACCAGGGACCTCCTTCTATGTACGCATGAGCCTAGCAAATGGATAGATAAGCTTTCTTGGTTTACTAAGACGCGCGAAGCTAAAAGGTAATGTAGATCCAAACATTTTGTCAAATTCTGAACGCTAACATTATTTTGAAAAAGTGTTTTTGAAAATCAATCACTTTTCAAACTTTAGAAGAAAAACTAAAAAGCTTGAACTTTTTTTGAATATGTGAACAAAATTTTGATAAAATGAACACTTCTTAAAATCTTTTTTGAATTTAGAGAACATTTTGTAAAGCACGAACATTTTTTGGGAATCTTGAGAACAAATTTTGAAACGGAGAACAAATTCGGAACCGTGAACAATTTTTTAAAGCATGAACATTTTTTTGAATCTTGAGAACAAATTTTAAAAAGAAGAACAAATTTGGAAGCGCAAACAATTTCTTGAAGCACGAACATTTTTTGAATATTGAGATTTTTTTTTGAAATGGCAAACAAATTTGAAAAATCCCAAAATTTGGAAGCGCAAACATGTTTTGAAAATGTGAACAAAAAATTGAAAATCTGGTACATTATATGAATTTCGAAAGTTTTGAACTTTTTTGTGTAACGAGAAGAATTTTTGAATTTTTGAGAACATTTTTTTTAAACTTAACATTTTATGGAAACACATACAAAATTTGAATATTTTGGAAAAAAGAGGAAAAAAGAAAAGGTAAATTTGGAAATCAAGTACATTTGTTGAAATCCCTGAATTTGTTTTTGCAAACATGAACATATTTTGAAATCATGAACAAAATTTTGAAAGCAAGAACAAATTTTGAAACATGAACAATTACTGAATTTCTGAACAAATTTAGAAATCTAGAACATTTTTTGAAATTCCTGTACATTTAAAAAAAATTGTGAATAAAAGGTTGAACACGTGAACATTTTTTGAAATTTGGAACAAATATTTGAAACTATCTAACAAAAGAAACAGGAAAAAAACATAAATAAAAGAAAAAATAGAAAGAAAAAGAAAAGGAAATAGGAACAAAAAAAGAAAAAAAAGAAACAGAGAGAAAAAGAAAAAAGAAAAAGGGGAAATAGATTGACCGGTCGAGGAACCTTCTAGAAAGGTTCCCAAAACCGAAACAAACCACTGGGAAACTTCTAGAAGATTCCTAAAACTGAAACCTTCTACGTACTATAGATGGGCCAGCCCAAATCGCTCGCTCGCTCTGTTAGGCTCTACGGTAGGGTGCGTCGACTACAAATTAAAATTTTTCTACGCGCAGAACAATTAGGAACATGCTACGGGAATGGATCACAGATCGTTACCACTAGACGCGCAGTGCCGTGCAACGGAAGAAGAGTTGGGGCAGCGCGTCCACGTGGTTCGTCTCCTCCTCGTCCGATCTCCCTCGAACAGCCGGTCGTTGGATCCCTCGTACAGGTTCGCCGGAGCGGCGCAAGTGCACCGCCTCTAACGGTATCCGCGCGTGCAGGAGGAACGTCGTGCGGTAGGCTGCTAGGTCCGATCACACAACCGGCGGCGAGTGGAGGTGTCTATTCGCAACACATGCAAACCCTAGTGACATCGCCGAAGCGATCAACTAAATAAATGTGCCGCACCTCCACTATTTATAGGATCCATCGCGGGCTCAACACTTGGGCCTTGCACGGATCCTAAAGCCGCATTCCAAGTCCAGCTGAGATCACATCCGACCAGTGTCCTCCGAACCGACCTCGTAGGTTCCTTCCCTTAAGCGCGCGACCCCTTAGGTTCAAGTCGGCTTGGTCATAGTTCGGATCACCTCCGACCTGCACGGTTGGTAGCGGCCTCTACCAGGGCGTGCCGACTGATGAGGATACAAACCTAGGGTAGGGTCACAGGCCTGACCTATACGCCCTACCCAAGGTCACTACCCTAGAAGCAAAGAAGTCCAAGAGGCAACAAGGAATACCCAGGGAAGGTGTCGAGTGCAATCCACTCGAAGAACCATATCACTCGGGTATCCCTCTTACCTGATGTCACTCGACTATACAAGGAACCACTCGACCTACTGAAGACCAAGAGTCACTCAACACTGCAACGGTCAGGAGTTCACTCCGTAGTCTTTAAGATCATTAATAGTACTTATGGCTGGCGTTATCAGTAACGCCCCGTCTTTATGTACATTGAACCCCTTGTAATGGAGGATGGCTGGGGTCCTGGCGCACTCTATATAAGCCACCCCCCTCCTCTGGCACAATGGTTCGCACCCCCTGTAACACCACACGCATATAATCCAGTCGACCGCCTTCGGGCACCGAGACGTAGGGCTTTTACTTCCACCGTGAAGGGCCTGAACTCGTAAATCTTGTGTGTACAACTCCACCATAGCTGGGATCTTGCATCTCCATACCCCCTTTCTACTGTCAGTATTAGGACCACGATAGTTGGCGCCCACCATGGGGCAGGTGTCTTAGCGACTTGTTGGTGAAGTTCGTTTTTCCGATCCCCATCATCATGGTTTCCGGCGGTGGATTGGCTGAGGGCCGCGAGATCCGTCTCGGCACGCTCGTTTTCGTCGCCGACGACTCTGCCTGGCTTCAGGAAGCTCCCCTTGACATCGAGGCGCTCCCCGTTCGAGGGGCGACGCACTTTCGTGCATGCGTACGCGGCGTCCTTCTCCGGCAACCGTCGACCCAGTATCGGTCGGCTCCCGTGGTTTCTTCTCTCCCCGTTGTTCGCCGTTGCAAGCGATCCGGTCGGTCGCGACTTCAGCGGTGGGTGAAACACGCGGTGGCTCGTCATTCGGCCACCCATCAAGTCACGGCAATCGAGCCTGACGAAACTCTCTACGGCCTGTTCGACTGGCTCCGTCAAGACCACATCCGAGTGCGATAGCAGCGACCGTGCGACTAAAGTCTTGATGGTCGACGGGCCACGTAGTCCGCTTCGTTTCCGCCGTGAGGACGGTGGTGATGGTGGCGGCGATCCGTCGCATGTTCACGAGGAGTACCGTCCCGAACCCCTCTCTTCACAACAGAGAGAAGAACTTCGTCGCCGCAACATGGATGCACTCCACACGCCCATCGTTGGAGAAACCCCCGAGGCTCGGGCCTTGGAATAGGTGCGCCTGGCTAATTTGGCTGAGCGTACTCGACTGGAGAACCTCCAGCACACACTCGATGAGCGTGCTTGGGAGCGGATCCCTGAGTCCAGTTGATGGCAACTTTTTCTGCCTCCACCTAAGGTATACCGCACTCCGATTCAAAATCTCACAGCTGCGGCCCAAATAGCAGAATCAATTCAGCCTTCCTAGTCGGAGGCTGGCAGAGGTTTGATGCAGATCTGGGCCTTACTCCGGGCAGCAGGAGAACAGAACACAGCTATGTCTTAGTCGCGGAATAGGATTCATAACAAATCCGTGGTGGCGGACACAGTTCAGTTGGCCCACAGCCCAAGATCGCCCCTGTGGCGTGAAGGTCGTGGGCATCAGCAGGATCAGTACAAGAATCATGGGCAGTATGATCACCGACTCGGCCGCGACAACCATCGTCGAGTGCCCACACCTCCTCCGAGGAGTGAATCATATGTGCCTCGGCAATACGATGACAGACGCCTTCACAGTGGCGAGCGCAGAGTACCGGCCGACCCAAGAGCTCCAGGCTTTGATGCGAGATCTATTCTCATTCAAGGTCTAGTCGACCAAAACAGAGCGCACAGGGAGGACCTTGACAGAGATTGTCCGACTGGCAGTAGAGTTCATGTTTTGGGTCCCGAATGTTTCGCAGAGCCATCAGGGCTGCAGTGATTCCTGCCAACTTCAGGTTGGCGACTGGAGTCAACAAGTTCACTGGAGAGTCCAAGCCTGAAACTTGGCTTGAGGATTACTGAGTGGCTGTGCAGATTGGTGGCGGTAATGATGAAGTGGCCATGAAGCATCTTCCTCTGATGTTGGAAGGTTCAGCCAGAGCGTGGTTGACTCAGTTAGCCCCTGGCAGTATATTCAGTTGGGAAGAGCTTGCCTGAGTGTTCGTCAGGACTTTTGAGGGAACTTGCAAGCGACCAGCGGGGTTAACAGAATTGCAGCATTGCATACAGAAACCGAGTGAAACTCTAAGGGAATACATTCAGAGGTGGACCACTTTGCATCACACAGTGGAAAATGTATTTGAGCACCAAGCAGTGTGTGCCTTCAAGGAAGGCGTTAAATATCGAGAGATGGTCCTGAAGTTCGGTCAGACTGGAGATATGTCCCTGACTCGGATGATGGAAGTAGCCACTCGATACGCTAACGGAGAAGAAGAGGATCGACTACGCAGTGGAAAGAGTAAACCAGTCGGCCAGGACGCCGGTGGAGGCAATTCCAATCGGAAACAGAAACGTAAGGCTGAACCTGCAGCGCTTGGTGAAATTGCAGCAGTAGTTCAAGGAAAGTTTAAAGGGAAACCTAAGGGGGCCTGGACCCCTAAGAAGGTAAAAGATCAAGCGGGAAACGATGTGTTGGATTTACCATGTCACATTCATATGAAGAAGGATGAAGAGGGTAATCTGATTTATCCTAAACACACCACTCGGCAATGTCGACTCCTGATCCAGAAATTCCGAGAGAAACAGACGGTGAAAAGGAAAAAGAGTCGGACAAGGACGAGGACGAAGAGGAAGATGATGGTTATCCTAAGGTCAATTCCACCCTGGTGATTTTTGCTGATGTTGAGAGCAAGAGTCGATTGAAAGTTATCAACAGAGAAGTAAATATGGTTGCTCCGGCGACGACGACCACATACCTGAAATGGTCACAAACAGCCATCACATTCGACCAGTCTGATCACCTGGCGCGTATAGCCACTCCTAGGAGGCAAGCGTTGGTGGTCGACCCAGTGGTTGAAGGCACTCGACAGACCAAAGTGCTAATGGATGGTGGTAGCAGCCTGAATATCCTTTATGCTGAAACCTTGAAGGGAATGGGCATTCTGATGTCCAAGCTTAGCGAAAGCAATATGAGTTTTCATGGCGTTATCCCTGGAAAGAAAGCCAAATCACTCAGCTAGATCGCCCTTGACGTGGTTTTTGGTGATTCCAAGAATTACCGCAAGGAAAAGTTGACATTTGAAGTAGTGGATTTCCAGAGTGCTTATCATGCTATTCTGGGTAGGCCTGCTTAATTATGCATGTTTTATGGCTTGGCTATGTTACGTGTACCTCAAGCTGAAGATGCCTGGCCCCAGAGGAGTGATCACAGTCACTGGTAATCGGCAGAAGGTAGAAGAATGCTTCCAGAAGGGTTCTAAAATTGCTTATGCACAAATGGCAACAGTTGAACTCCAAGAGTATCAGAAGAATGCAGATCCGAGTGATTTGCTCCGAGCTAAGAAGCCTGCCACAGATTCTGCATTTCAGTCGTCTGGAGAAACGAAGCCGATTCATATTCACCCGACCGATCCCAATGTTGCACCGACTCATATCTCAACAACACTCGACATCAAATAGGATGAAGTGCCCATCCAGTTCCTCCGTGAAAACTGGGACATCTTTGCATGGAAACCTTCTGACATGTCAGGTGTACCCAGGGGACTGGCTGAGCACCGTTTGCGTGTCGATCCGAAGGCAAAACCCGTCAAGAGCATCTTTGACGGTCCGCCGTGCAGAAGAGAAAAGCAATTGGTGAGGAAGTGGCTCGGCTCCTAGCAGCAGAGTTCATCCGAGAGATCTACCACTCCGAGTGGCTTGATAATGTAGTCATGGTCCCTAAGAAGGACGATTCACTTTGTATGTGCATCGATTTCAAGCATATCAATCGGGCCTGCCCGAAAGATCATTTCCCTCTCCCCCACATCGATCAGATTGTCGACTCGACTGTGGGGTGTGAGCGCTTGTATTTTCTAGATGCATATTCCGGGTATCATCAGATCCGACTGTATGGTCCCGATGAAATAAAAACGGCTTTCATCACCCCATTTGGGTGCTTTTGCTATGTCACCATGCCATTTGGTCTCAAAGATGCTGGCGCCACATTCATGAGGATGATTCAGAAGTGCCTGCTCACTCAAATCAGTCGGAATATGGAAGTGTACATGGATGACATTGTGGTCAAGTCATGTAAGGGTTCCGACCTGCTGACCGACCTTGCAAAAACCTTTGCCAACCTAAGAAGGTATGATATCAAGCTTAATACGTCGAAGTGCACATTCGGAGTCCCAGGTGGAAAACTACTCGGTTTCCTCGTTTCTGAATGGGGGATCGACGCGAACCCAGAGAAAGTCGGTGCCATCCTCTGAATGAAATGCCCTGTGCGTGTGCATGACGTTTAGAAGCTTGTTGGTTGTTTGGCCCCCTTGAGTCAATTCATTTCTCGTCTCGGTAAAAAGGCCTTACCTCTTTACCGATTGATGAAGAAATATGATAAGTTCGAGTGGACTGATGAAGCTGATGCATCATTTGCAGAGCTCAAAGCCCTGCTTTCCACCCAGCCGGTGCTTGCTGCACCAATCAGTAAAGAGCCTTTACTGCTTTACATTGCAGCCACTGGACAAGTTGTCAGTACAATACTCACGGTCGAGCGGGAAGAAGAAGGAAAAGCCTATAAAGTTCAGCGCCTAGTGTATTATCTTTCTGAAGTTTTGACTCCATCCAAGCAGAGATATCCGCATTATGAGAAGCTTGTTTATGGAATCTACATGACCATGAATAAGGTTGCACACTATTTCTCTGATCACTCCATTACAGTCGTCAGTGATGCACCATTATCTGAAATTCTAAACAACAGAGATGCAACTGGTCGAGTGGCAAAATGGGCGATTGAACTCCTTCCATTGGATATCAAGTTTGAGGCAAAGAAAGCTATCAAGTCCCAAGCAATTGCAAATTTCCTTGCCGAGTGGATTGAGCAGCAACTGCCGACTCAAGTTCACTTGGAGCATTGGACCATGTTCTTTGATGGCTCCAAGATGCTGAATGGTTCCGGTGGTGGGGTAGTATTGGTATCCCCCCATGGGGACAAGCTCAACTATGTTCTCCAGATTCATTTTGATTCCTCCAACAATGAAGCTGAATATGCAGCCAGTGGCGGATGTACAAGGTGGCCAGGGTGGGCCGCGGCCCATCCTGGGATTCTGTGATAGCCCGTATACATATAGATTCTAATGGGCCAGAAAAAACAGCCCAATGAATAGACCAGGTCCATATCCAAAAATTGCTCGTCCAGTCCCCCGACAGCCGACACCCACTGCTCGCTCGCACCTGCTCGATCGAGATAGCCGCCTCGCATCACCGAGTCGCCGTTCCTCGCCGCCATTCGCGCCCGGCGCCCCTGCCACCACCCGCCTCTTCTCCAGCTTGCTTGCCCCGCCCTCGATCCAGGGCTCCAGCCTCCAGGCGCATTTCTCTGCCGTGCGGCGAGCCCCAGCGCGCGGCTGCGCCTTGGCTCTGCCAGCTGGAGTCCGACTACCTGCGCCCCTGACGTTGCTTGTTGGGCGGCTGCCTGTGCCTAGCGGCCCTGCCCTCGCCCCCTCCAAATCCAGCAACAGTGCCAGTGAGCCAGCGAGGTACTGAAAAAAATACCCCAAATTTATGATTTAGGGTTTGCTTTTTTGCACTATGAACACGTTTATAATTCTGCCTCAATTAGCTTTGTTGATAGGAAGCAGTACTTGTCCAAACAGGGAGAAACATAGTTCATCATTTTGTGTACTTACTTTTAAAATTGGTATTGATTCTCCCGGTGGCAACGGCAAATGTTGAGAGAGCATTTTTGCCATGAGTTTTGTCAAGAACAAGTTGAGAAATAAGATGGGTGATAGTCTTCTGGATGATTGCCTAGTCACATACATTGAGAGGGATGCTTTCTCTGAGGTGAATGAAGATGACATAATTGATACCTTCATGGCAATGCAAAGACATAGGCCAGAAAGATAGTCTTTTTGAACTTCTCAAGGTATGTGCTATGGTCCATGTACTATTTACTATGTAGGCTTCTTTATGCAAAACTGAGATTTAATTGAGAATTTTAGTGTGTTCGTAAGACCATATTGATATATTTCTATGTGCTATTGATAATTAGTTAGAATGTTCACATGTCATATCAGTTATCAATTTTTTTTATGGCGGACCACCCTGATGTCAAATGCTAGCTCCGCCACTGTATGAAGCACTTTCATACGGGATGCGTATGGCCATTTCACTCGGCGTCCGTCGCCTCATGGTCTACGGTGTCTCAGTTTTGGTGATTAATCAAGTAATGAAAGAGTGGGATGTCAGGAGCCCGGCTATGACTGGTTATTGCAACACAGTAAGAAAGTTGGAAAATGTTTGAGGGGTTGAAGCTTCACCGTATACCCCGACTGAAAAATTAAGCTGCAGATGAATTGGCAAAGATAGGATCCAAGAGAGAGACCATTCCTAGCAATGTATTTTTGGAACATATTCACTCGCCTTCAGTTCAGGAAGATCCTTTCACTGAAGAGTCCCCATAGCCTAAGAGTGCCACAGATCCGACTGAAGTCGAAGTCCCAGCCGTGGTCGACTTGATCATGGAGGTTTTGGTCATCACTCCCGACTGGATAGTGCCATACATTGCATACATTCTTAGGAAAGAACTTCCAGAGGATGAAGAAGAGGCTCGACAGATCATCCGACGATCCAAAGCCTTTACTGTGATAAGAGGACAGTTGTTCAGAGAAAGTGTAACTGGAGTCAGCCAGAAATGCATCACGCCAGAAGAAGGCCGAATGATCCTCAATGATATTCACTCGGGGACCTGTGGTCACCATGCGTCCTCTCAGACCATCGTGGCCAAATCATACCGAGATGGATTTTACTGGCCTCATGCCAATGAGATGGAAAAAGAAATAGTAGACAAATGTGAAGGCTGCCAGTTTTACTCCAACATGTCCCATAAACCCGCGTTAGCTTTGAAGACTATTCCACTCGTCTGGCATTTTTCTGTCTGGGGATTAGATATGGTCGGATCTCTAAGGACTGGCTGGAGTGGCTTTACTCATGTACTCGTAGCAGTCGACAAGTTCACCAAATGGATTGAAGCCAAGCCCATCAAAAACCTTAAAGCAAGTACAACTGTTAGTTTCATCAGATAATTAACATTTAGATATGGTGTTCCGCACAGCATAATCACTGATAATGGGTCGAACTTCGATTCTGATGAGTTCAGAGCCTTTTGTGCTTCCCAAGGCACTAGGGTCGACTATGCTTCAGTCGCCCATCCTCAGTCGAATGGACAAGCTGAAAGAGCAAATGGATTGATTCTCAAAGGACTGAAACCCTGATTGATGCGTGACCTCAAGCATGCAACAGGTGCCTGGGTTGATGAACTTCCATTAGTACTTTGGGGATTGAGGACAACTCCTAATCGGTCGACTGGCCGAACTCCATTCTTCTTAGTCTATGGAGCTGAAGCTATACTCCCGAGTGATTTGCTTCACAATGCACCTCGAGTCGAACTTTTCTCAGAAGATGAAGCAGAATAGGCTCGGCAAGATGCAGTTGATCTCCTGGAAGAGGAAAGAGAGATGGCCTTGATCCGGTCAACCATTTATCAGCAAGACCTGCGTCGATTCCATGCCAGAAATGTCAGGGGTCGGGCATTTCAGGAGGGACACTTGGTTCTTCGGGTGGACCAGCAGAAACCACACAAGCTCGCTCCTGCTTGGGAAGGCCCCTTCATCGTCACCAAAGTGCTCCATAATGGAGCACACCGTCTTTACAACGTCGAGCACAATAAAGACGAGCCACGCGCTTGGAATGCGGAGCTGCTCCGCCCCTTTTACACTTAAGCATTCAGACTGTTAAGATGTAATAAGAGATACCTTCTAGTTTGATTATAAAAGATTTTACAGTCTCCTGAATGATTGTTGTTCCTTTTTTACATGTCCTAAATCCCCCAGTGGGTGCCTTAGCTGTGAATCCGTTTCGCCTAAATTTAAAAAATCCTACCGAGTGGTGAGCAAGCCTCTCACTCGGAGGCTTAGCTGCGAATCCGTTTTGCCTAAGTTTGAAAAATCCTATCGAGTGGTGAACGATCCTCCCACTCGGGGGCTTAGCTGCAGTCCAGTACTCGCCTAAGTTTGGAAAATCCTACCGAGTGGTGAGCAAGCCTCTCACTCGGAGGCTTAGCTACGAATCCATTTCGCCTAAGTTTGAAAAATCCTACCGAGTGGTGAGCGAGCCTCTCACTCGGGGGCTTAGCTGCAGTCCAGTACTCACTTAAGTTTGAAAAATCCTACCGAGTGGTGAGCGATCCTCCCACTCGGGGGGCTTAGCTGAAGTCCAGTACTCGCCAAAGTTTGAAAAATTGTACCGAGTGGTGAGCAATCCTCTCACTCGAGGGCTTAGCTGCAGTCCAATACTCGCCTAAGTTTGAAAAATCCTACCGAGTGGTGAGCTATCCTCTCACACGGGGGTTTAGCTGCAGTCCAGTACTTGCCTAAGTTTGAAAAATCCTACCGAGTGGTGAGCAATCCTCCCACTCGGGGGCTTAGATGCAGTCCAGTACTCGCCTAAGTTTGAAAAATCCTACCGAGTGGTGAGCAATCCTCTCACTCGGGGCCTTAGCTGCAGTCCAGTACTCGCCTAAGTTTGAAAAATCCTACCGAGTGGTGAGCAATCCTCTCACTCGGGCACTTAGCTGCAGTCCAGTACTCGCCTAAGTTTGAAAAATCCTACCGAGTGGTGAGCGATCCTCTCACTCGGGGGCTTAGCTGTAGTCCAGTACTCACCTAAGTTTGAAAAATCCTACCGAATGGTGAGCAATCCTCCCACTCGGGGGCTTAGCTGCAGTCCAGTACTCGCCTAAGTTTGAAAAATCCTACCGAGTGGTGAGCGATCCTCCCACTCGGGAGGCTTAGCTGCAGTCCAGTACTCACCTAAGTTTGAATAATCCTACCGAGTGGTGAGCAATCCTCCCACTCAGGGGCTTAGCTGCAGTCCAGTACTCGCCTAAGTTTGAAAAATCCTACCGAGTGGTGAGCGATCCTCCCACTCGGGAGGCTTAGCTGCAGTCGAGTACTCGCCTAAGTTTGAAAAATCCTACTGAGTGGTGAGCGATCCTCCCACTCGGGGGCTTAGCTGCAGTCTACTACTCGCCTAAGTTTGAAAATGCATTCCATCCCGATCCACAAAGACGGCAAGGTGCAGGTCAACTACAACCTCCTCCTCAGAGCTGTGCCATCAAGAAGAAGTACGAGATTGAGCGTGTTGCCAAGGCAAACTGCTTTCAGGAACGTCAAGACCATTGCTGAGTGCCTCGCTGATGAGCTGATCAATGCTGCCAAGGGCTCATCCAACAGCTGACGCCAAGGCGAACCGCTTTCAGGAATGTCAAGACCATTGTTGAGTGCCTCGCTGATGAGCTAATCAATGTTGCCCAGGGCTCATCCAACAACTGCTCCAACCCAATCCACAAGGACGATGAGGTACAGGTCGACTAAGTCCTCTTCTTCAGAAGCTGCATCAAAAGTACAAGAACTAATCCGAGTGAAGAACAAGTTGCACTCGAAGACAAACACAACATATTCAAAGATAAACCAAGTTTAGATAAATCCAAAGGTTCCAGACCACGGATTAAAGTGATCGGTCATCAGGCCCGAAGGAGTTTCAGCGATTACAAAATCACTCGGCATTCCGAGGCAAATAAAGGTGAAGCATAATGTTTTTCGGTTACTCGTCAGGGGAAGGGCTGGCTGGGTCACAGAAGCTGTCAAGGTCAATGCTGTCTGCAATACGAGTGGTAGCCTCAAGGAAGGTGTCCATGAAGGACTGGAAGGTGTGCTTCTTAGTATTCACAACCTTGAGGGCCGCCAACTTGTCTTCTCTGGCATCCTTGCAGTGCACTTGGACCAATGACAGGGCGACGTCAGCACCACAGCGAGCAGATGATTTCTTCCATTCCTGCACTCGGCCAGGGATCTGATTTAGTCGAGTCATCAGCGACTCGAGATCTTGTGAAAGTTCCGCCCGAGGCCATAGTTCAGCATCAACCCGAGTCATCGCCGCCTTTAGTCGAGCCAGATAAGCAACATCACTGTCCATGCGTGATTCCAACCACAACAAGTTCATCGCAACGTCATCTTTCACAGGACAATTGATGGGGTCGAGACCCGTCTCGACCCGCCCAGTCTCAGCCTCAAAGTCCTGGCAAAGTTCTGCACAATCAGGAAAAATAGTGAGTCGACAATATAACAAGACATTCCAGTTGACGGCAACTAACCAGTGGAACGATGATACCTTCAAGCTTCAGGACTAGTTTTGCAGCGAGTTGTCCCAGATAGGACTCCAACTCGCCCGTCTTGGCTCTGAGGCTTCCGACTTCATTGGTCAGGTTCCCCTTGTCCTTCTTCAGCTGCTCAACTTCCCGATTGGCTTCAGAGATGGCAATCTTCAGCTTCGAGTTCTCCTCTTCCAACTTGCCGACTGAAGCCAGCTTCTTGTCCGCAAGCACTGTCTTCTCTTGTGCCTCCTTCTGAGCAGCAGCAAGATCCAGATCCTTCTTCTCCAGAGCTTCCTTCATTTTCTCTAAAGAAACAACACTCTTCAGACGAGCTTGAAGCCGACGGTTTTCACTATGCACATTTGCTCGTGTGAAGTCACTCAGTTCAAAGAGACTGAAAGCAAAAACATTGAAAGGCGCGAGCCACGAGGTGGACAAGTGTCAATTGGTTACCTCCCATGATGGCTGTCTCTTCTTGAGCAGTCTTGAGGTTCTTCTTCACCAGTTCAAGATCAAGTTGGAGGCTGATTTGCTTCTTATTCAACTCAGAAAGTTGAGCCCCAAGATCACAAGACCTCTGCAGTCAGCGAGAGAGATATATCAGTCGATAGAAACAAAAGATAATGACAGTGAAAGTTACTCTAAGACTACTGTCGAATCAAACATTGAACAGTAGTCTCGGGGACTACACCCAGTGGGTGCACTTAGCGTGCCCCCCACTAGTTTAGATCAACACTCAGCATGGTCTGCCCAGTGTGAGTCCAAAAAAAAGTAGTTTCTCATACCTCAGCCGACTGCCAGCAGTCGACTGTGGTCTTGGGGACTACACCCAGTGGGTGCACTCTGTGTGCCCCCACTGGTTCGGACAAAACACTAGACTCAGCACGAGTTGAGTGGAGTGGAAGACCTCTTAAACTCTAAAACAGGCACACCCCAGTGGGTGATCGGATATGAAACATATGCACATATGGAAAGAGTTCAAAAGTTCAGTTGGGAGATAACTGACCTTAACATTGGTCTGCAGAGCGGTACTGGCATTGTAGGCCACCTGGCTGGCCTTGTGCATCACCCTCACCTGCTCCATAACAAGATTCACCTGGCGAAGAGCCTCCCTGGCTGCACTTGGCGAGTTGTCTGGAGTTTGGTATGCAGCAAAGAGTGATGGCGCCAAGGCGGCCGAAGCAGCCACTCGATCAAATGCGTGGAGTTGCACCGGAGCAGCAGGAGCCGGAGTAGTCGAACCTGATGGACGATCAATCGTCAGCGGGTCGGCGAATGTGACGTTGGTCCGAACCAGATCTCCGGATCGCTCGACCACCGCCTCAAGCACCAGCGTCGACTGAGGGACTTGAACTTCAAGCCCTCTCCCGCTCGAGCCCTTGCGTCTCCTCCTCCTCTCCTTCAGAGGCACTTCTTTTTCTTCATCATCGGGAAGCACGAGATGTCTCGCGGAGCTGTAGCAAAAGAAAAACATTGGAAATTCAACTGACCGACAACTCAATCGACAAAATAAGTTTTGGTCGAGCGGACTTACCAGCTCAGGAGGTGGCCGCGTCATCGGTTTCCTCATCGCCTGGAGCCTTGTCAATATCCATGTCAGTCACAATAGAGGTTGGGCTGGAAAGGTACATGATCCATTCGGTCAGAACAGAAGAATCAGTCGGCCTAGATAAACACAGGAAAGATGCTCACCCTAAGGCAACATGGACGTCCATCTTGATCCTCGGCAGAGTCTTTCGAGCCTTTGGAGGATCAACCTTGGGCTGCTTGGCGACTTTCTCGGTTGGCTCCGGAGTCGATGTTCGAGTGCGCTTCTGCGTTTGTGTGCTTGGGGCCGCGTTCTTTCCGCGCCCACCCACCGGGTCATGGTGTTGCTTGGATCGGTGTTCAGAGCGAGGCGGCGAGTCGACCGCCTCCTCACCGTCTGACTCATTGCTTTCCTCCTCCTCTTCTTCGTCCGAAGATTCCCATTCGCCGCTCTCCTCCGCACTGGCCTCTCCCTCCTGGCCTTACTCCAGAACTTGTTCACCATTGGGCATCGAATACATGTCAGTAAAAACCTACAAGACAAGAAGTAGAGTAAAATTCAGTCGGACTCAAGAGCAGTTAGAATGTGTATTCAAAAACGGTCGGAATGGAGGACACACCTTGTCAGGCTGATTGTCATCACCGAAGGGGACGACTCTCCTGGCTCCTCTAGGGTTGTCCTTGTTGCCTGTAATGGTCTTCAATCACATGGCCACTGTCTTGGCCGGTACTTCCTCTAGATGAACCCGAGCAGTGTCGTCAGCCCTAGAGTACATCCACATGGGATGGTCACGGGCCTGGAGGGGCTGGATGCGTCGACTGAGGAATACTTCTAGCAGGTCCATGCTAGTGACACCCTGATTGATCAGTTGGACCACCCTCTCAACTAGCATGTTCGTCTCCACGCTCTCAGCAGCAGTCACTTTCAGCGAGGAAGGAGTCTGAACACGGTCAAAGGTGAAGTGGGGAAGTCCGGTCGACTGACCTGGAGTTGCGAGGTCCTGGCAGTAGAACCAAGTCGACTGCTAGCCCCTAACCGACTCAGGAAGAGTCATGGAAGGGAAAGAGCTCCTCTGCCTCTTCTGGACACCCAAACCCCCACACATCTGAATGACATGGGTTTTCTCGTCACTCGTGTTTGCTTTCTTCACCGACTGAGAATGGATGGTGAAATATGCTTGAAAAGACCCCAATGTGGTCGACACCCCAGAAAGTTCTCGCACATAGACACGAATGCAACAAGGTACGTGATGGTATCAGGAGAAAAGTGATGGAGTTGGGCACCGAAGAAGTTCAAGAAGCCCCGGAAGAAGGGGCGCGGAGGAAGCGAGAATCCTCGGTCGATGTGGGTGGTGAGCAGTACACACTCACCCAGTCGAGGCTGCGGCTCCGTCTCCCCCTCAGGCAGCCTCGCTGCACCCTTGGTGATCAGCCCAGACTCCACCAGCTCGTCCAGATCTTCTTGTCGGAGCGAAGACCAGATCCAATCGCCTTGGATCCAACTTGGCAGCAGCCCCAAGCGCGATGACGACCCATGATTCTGCTTCTTGCCCTTCGCCGCCCCCGTCGCCTTCTTCGCCCATTCCAGCGCCACCGTCTTGTCCTTCACCATGGTGGTGGAGCGGCGGCATCGAGAGCGGAGGAGACAGATGCAGTGGAGAAGCAGAGGAAGAAGGGGGAAAATAGACGCGCACAGTGCAGGCGCCTCGGCTCTGTCGCCTTATAAAGGACCGCTTCCGAGTGGCTGGCGCGTGGGCCCAGGCGATCCTGTCAAATCCCGCAACAATCGCGCACGATGTGCGTGGTGAAAAAGGTGGCGCGGAGATCGAGGCACTCCCGTTTATCCACCCCGCTTACTTTGGCACGCTCTGTCCCGTGCGCTTCCCCAAAATTTCGAATCCCGCGAAATCCGGGATGCACTTCAATCAATCGCGCCAAATATTCTGCGCCCTGAAACAACAATCGACAGATGATGTAACAAATTCACTTGGCAACTTTCTGAATCGATCAAGGCGACTGAATCGAAGCTGAAGTTCCAGCATGAGTCTTCCATCCTGCATAAAACACTCGTGAGGTGCAAGGCTCGAACCAAGATCAACTTCAACCTTCTTTCCACTCGAACATCAATCCATTCAGGGGTTAATGATGAGGATACAGACCTAGGGTAGGGTCACAGGCCTGACCTATATGCCCTACCCAAGGTCACTACCCTAGAAGCAAAGAAGTCCAAGAGGCAACAAGGAATACCCAGGGAAGGCGTCGAGTGCAATCCACTCGACGAACCATATCACTCTGGTATCCCTCTTACTTGATGTCACTCGACTATACAAGGAACCACTCGACCTACTGAAGACCAGGAGTTACTCAACGCTGCAACGGTCAGGAGTTCACTCTGTAGTATTTAAGATCATTAATAGCACTTATGGCTGGCATTATCAGTAACGCCCCGTCTTTATGTACATTGAACCTCTTGTAATGGAGGATGGCTGGGGTCCTGGCGCACTCTATATAAGCCACCCCCTCCTGTGGCACAAGGGTTCGCACCCCCTATAACACCACATGCATATAATCCAGTTGATCGCCTCCGAGCACCGAGACGTAGGGCTTTTACTTCCATCGTGAAGGGCCTAAACTCGTTAATCTTGTCTGTACAACTTCCCCATAGCTGAGATCTTGCCTCTCCATACCTACCCCCTTTCTACTGTCAGTCTTAGGACCACGACACCGACCACCAAGCAGACTATGAAGCTGGTTAGGCGAACCTGTACAACGTGTCACACTTCTGTTCCCTTTGCCTCACGATATATGTTGTTGGGCTCAAGGCGAGACTGTCATCCTTGTGCTAGCCCGACCTCTTTCTCGTTCCAATGATCCCGACCATAAACCGGATTATCTCATAATCCTTGTCGCATGTCCATGCTTATCCTAGTAGGATCACACAAGGGGCCCCGAGTATATCTCTCCTGATCGGAGGGGAAAATCCCATCTTGCTCGACTGTGTCTCGCGACATGGGACTGGACAAAGCCGAAACCTACCTTTGTAACTACCCAGTCACGGAGTAGCGTTTGGTCGGCCCAAAGAAAGTCTGTCACCGTCCCGAGTACATGCGTCAGCTCAAGTCTTAGGACATAGAACGTATGTTGTACTAGAGACTCACAGATGACATATCACTGTGTCTCATAGTTGGGCATGTCCAACTCGGACCTTATCTCAACTCGGATTCGACTATGTCGAATCCGACCAAATCCTTCCGAGTCCATAGTATCCTGTTAGCATCCAATGCTTCATGGCTAGTGAGACCGAGCCATCCATCGTGTCATTTGCTAGTCTAGTACGACGTGTGCCCACACGTCACTTCCAACTAGGGACAATTTAGGATGTATCATACAACACAAGATCTCACAGACAAGTCACGTACTTGCCAACAAGTATCATTGATTACATCCAAGGACTATCTTTATTCATAAATATATAGGAAATATCATCATACATGATTGCCTCTAGGGCATATCTCCAATAGTCTCCCACTTGCACTAGAGTCAATCAAATAGACATCGTATGCCCGTAGCTCTAACGTGCCCCTCATGCTTGGGTTGCGGAAGCGGCTAAGTCAACAGATCTGCAACATTTGCATCCGTGTGAATTTTGCATAACTCTACATCACCATTCTTTATGATCTTTTATATCAGGTGATATTTCTGATCTATGTGTCTGACCTTGTGGTGATTCCTCGGCTCCTTGTCTTGTGCGATGGCACCAGAATTATCACAATAAAGGTCCAACGGTTTTACCAAGGCTGGGAAAATACCAAGATCATCCAAAAAGTTTTGGATCCAAACACCTTCCTTTGCAGCTTCACAAGTTGCAATGTATTCAGCTTTTGTGGTAGAATCGACCACCGTATCTTGCTTGGAACTCATCCAGCTCGCTGCTCCTCCGTTCATGACGTACACGAATCCAGACTGTGATCGACAATCATCTTTGTCGGTTTGGAAACTAGCATCGGCGTGACCCCTTACGGTGAGCTCTTCCTCACCTCCATAAACTAGGAACATCTCTTTAGTCCTTTTCAGGTATTTCAAAATAGTCTTTACCGCTACCCAGTGACTCTCACCTGGGTTGGCCTGCTATCTACTTGTTAGGCTTATTGCAAAAGCAACATCAGGCCTTGTACATATCATGGCATACATGATGGATCCGTTTGCCGAGGCATACGAAATCCTACTCATCCTGCTTCGCTCATCAGATGTCGAGGGACTCTGAGTCTTGCTCAGCCTTATACCATATGAGAGTGGCAAGAACCCTTTCTTGGCCTCACTCATGTTGAACCGCTTCAACACTTTATCTATGTATGTGATTTGGCTCAAGCCGAGCAGCCTCCTCGATCTATCTCTATAGATCTTAATGCCTAAAATATAGACTGCCTCACCAAGGTCCTTCATCGAAAACTTGCCATTCAATGACTCCTGGACCGAGTTTAGCATCAAAACATCATTTCCGATCAGTAGTATGTCATCCACATACAAGATCAAAAACACTATCGAGCTCCCACTTAACTTCTTGTATAAACAAGCGTCCTCTTTGCTTTTGATGAAACCAAGACCAGTGACGACATCATCAAAATGAATATTCCAGCTCCGAGATGATTGCCTCAACCCATAAATGGATCTCTTGAGCTTGCATACCTTACTAGCGCTAGTCGGATCGACAAAACCCTTGGGATGTATCATATACACGTCCTCAGTTAAATTTCCATGAAGGAAAACCGTCTTTACATCCATCTCCCATATCTCATAATCGAAATATGCAGCTATAGATAGTACAATCCTCACCGACTTCAGCATTGCTATCGGCGAGTAAGTCTCGTCGTAGTCAATTCCTTGAACTTGTCCATAACCCTTAGCGACAAGCTGAGCTTTGTGGATCTGAACATTTCCGTCCACATCGGTTTTCTTCTTAAAGACCCATTTGCAACCAATGGCTGTTACGCCAGGCGGCGGATCAACCAAGTCCCAGACTTGATTCTCATCCATGGACTTTAACTCGGATCTCATGGCCTCCAACCATGCCTCGGAATCTGGGCTCACCATCGCTTCTGCATATGTGGCCGGCTCGTCGCTTTCAAGCAACAATACATCATGCACTCTGCGCAATCTTTCCGACCTTCGTGGCTCCAGTGCCGCTTCCACTACGGGTTCCCTGACTGACTCCGATATGATCTCATCACCAGCCAAGCCGTCCCCGAGTGGTCTTCGAATTTCTTCGAGTCGGACCGTCCTCCCACTGGCCTCCCAACTGAGAAACTCTTTCTCAAGGAAAACCCCGTTCCAAGCAACAAACACTTTGTTCTATTCACGGTTGTAGAAGCTATATCCCAAGGTTTCCCTCGGATATCCCATGAATATGCATTTATCCAACTTGGGTGTAAGCTTGTCTGACATAAGTTGCTTGACAAATGCTTCACAACCCCAAATCTTTAGAAAAGACAAACTGGGACTCTTCCTGATCCACATCTCATGTGGTGTCTTGTCTACAGATTTTGATGGTACCCTGTTAAGTGTGAAAGCTGCAGTTTCTAGAGCGTATCCCCAAAATGACAAGGGTAAATCCGATTTGCTCATCATTGACCGGACCATGTCCAACAATGTCCTATTCCTCCGTTCTGACATGCCGTTTCTCTGTGGCGTACCCAAAGGTGTGAGCTGAGGTACTATACCTCGGCTTTTCAGATGATCATCAAACTCTTGGCTCATGTACTCACCTCCACAATCTGATCATAGAAGTTCTATAGTCTTGCCGAGTTGATTCTCAACCTCGTTCTAAAACTCTTTGAACTTTTCAAAAGTTTCCGACTTGTGCCTCATCAAATAGATATATCCATATCTAATCAAGTCGTCGGTAAAAGTCATGAAGTACTGATAGCCACCTCTGGCAGTTGTGCTCATTGGACCACACACATCACTATGTATATGTTCCAACAGCTTGGATGCCCTCTTGCAACTCTTTGCGAAAGGAGACTTAGTCATCTTGCCGAGCAAGCATGATTCACATGTCTCGAATGACTCAAAGTCGGACGAAGTTAGGAGCCCATCGTCATGGAGCTTCTTCATGCGTTTCAGACTAATGTGTCCAAGCCGGCAATGCCAGAAGTATGTCAGATTTATATCATTAGGCTTATGCCTCTTGACGTTTACGTTATAGACCGGTTCCTATTCTAAATTCAATACAAAAAGCCCATCAACAATGGGTGCATAGCCGTGGAACATACCATTCAAATAAAACAAACAACCATTGTCCTTTAAATTGAATTCATAACCCTGACTCATCAAGCATGAGGCAGAAATAATGTTCCAACTAAGTGCAGGAATGTAATAACAATTATTCAATTCCAAAATAAATCCATAAGGAAGCTGGAGCTGCATCGTGCCGACCTCCAACGCAGCAACTCTTGCTTTGTTGCCGACCCTGATGTGAATCTCCCCTTGTGCCACACGCCTAGTTCTTTCTAGCCCCTGCATCGAGTTGCAAATATGAACAACCGATCCGGTATCAAATACCCAAGAGCTACTAGGTATGTCAGCAAGGTAAATGTCTATAACATATGCAACAAGTGTACCTTTGCCTGAAGAAGCATTTCCAACCTTCTTGCCATGCTCTTCAAGCCACTTGCTAGAATTCCTCTTCCAATGACTGGTCTCCTTGCAGTGATAGCAAATGGTCTTCGAGTTCGGTCCAGACTTCGGTGCAGCGGCGGAGGTTACCGTCTTCGAGCCCTTTGCCTTAGCCTTTTTCTTGGACCAACTCTTCTTGAACTTAGCCGATTTCTGCACCATCAACACTTGATGTGTGCCTTTCTTAATATCCTGCTCTACCACTTTGAGCATCCCATGCAATTCAGTGAGCTTCTTATCCATGCCATGCATATGATAGTTCGAGATGAACGTCCCATAGCTGGGCGGAAGAGAACCCATAACTGCATCAGTAGCCAACTCATCCAAGAGCGGGAAGCCCAACCGATCCAAAGCTTGCACATATCCGATCATCTTGATCACATGCGGGCTCAGTGGATCACCTTCCTTCAGCTTACATTCCATCAAGGATCACCAGACATTGAACCTCTCGGTCCTAGCCTGTACCTGAAACATGCTCTTGAGACTCTCGATCATATCAAAAGCCCCAACATCTTCGAAATGCTGTTGCAAATCGGGCTCCATACAAGACATGATGAGGCAACCGATCTCGTTTGATTCATCAATGAGTTTCTGGTAGGCATTCTTGTTTGTGGCATTAGCATTATCGGCAGGTTCCTCTGGAAGTGGATCCTCTAGAACATGTTCCTTTTTATCATGCTTGAGAACAATTCTCAAATTTCTATACCAGGTGGTAAAGTTTGTTCCATTTAGTTTATCCTTTTCCAGAATTGATTCCAATGCAAAGTTGGGTTGAGCGGGTGGTGCCGTTGATCTACAACAGAAAAATATGCAACCACTAAGCAATGTGTTTATATAGAGTAATTCAAGCCTAAACAGAAATACTCCCACTAAAATCAGCATCCCTCTGCAAACTCTCAGTGATTCAGGATCTGACTAGCGCATGCGACTAGTGAGCTTTAGCATCACTGCTAGCCAACATACCTATCCGGTAAGCAACTCCTTGCTAATCGTATCTCTATACGACTCCTGTCGGTCGGGTAGGTATCTTATACCCCGGCTCCCAACCTTCTTTGCCACAAGGCTCAAAACTGTTTTGATAGCCTTGTCAAGTAAACCTATGCAGTGCATGTCCGTGTCTGACACGAACCCTTTAGTTCAAGGACACCTAGTAGTACCCCAATTTTATGAGCCCACTATTAGACGTACTTGACGTGCGAAGGTGCAACATCAGGGATGGCAATTCGCTTGATATTCATGAGGGATCTTTCTACCATTCTAACATGCATAGAAACAAAGAAGCATAACAATCACAAATAAACAAATATTGTGAAATAGTATGGCTCCTTCATGGACGTTATTCCAGGTCAGCTCCGACTCCGATGACCATCTAGGAACTCCATATTGTTTGTCACGCCAGGACACCAAGCCACCAACCTGATCTCTATTATCCAACTACTACAACTAGTAATTAATTTTACATAGAGTCAAGTTTACATGCAGGTCGTTATACATTATAATGACAACACTTTGGCTCATGCCGGCGGACAAACATGACACGCAGGCCATGTATAATTTACACAGATGCATCACATACACATGAACCATACTATTCACATCAAACCCTGCAAAATAAAGTTATGCATAGAATCACATTCTACCGGTTTGAGTGATCGTGTACGAAATACAATGCGCTGCGCACACGGTGGTCCCACTAGCCGGTTAGTGGGCGGGGTTCGAAGGGGAAGCGCCCCTCGCGGGCGGGTAGCGACCGACGTTTTTGGAAATCACAGATCACATCTGAACTCCGATCATGCTGAATTTTCTGATCTAACCGATTCGGATTCGGTTCGGATTTTCGTTTCACTGTTTACCCCGATGAAGGATACCGACCGGTAGGGGTAGGTTGGGTCACAACCTCATCGACTTCGATCATCAGAAAACATAGCCTCATCGATCCCTATGTGTAGTTGATCTCATCAACCGTGCACACAGCTGATCTCATCAACGACAATAGATCTCATCTGCCGCCTCCACATATCTAATATGCATACGATCTAAATCCAAATCCTATAGAAGAGGCTCTGATACCACTGTTGGGCTCTACGGTAGGGTGCGTCGACTGCAAATTAAAATTTTCCTACGCGCAGAACAACCAGGAACATGCTACAAGAATGGATCACAAATCGTTACCACTAGACGCGCAGTGCCGTGTAGCAGAAGAAGAGTTGGGGCAGCACATCCGCGTGGTTCGTCTCCTCCTCGTCCGATCTCCCTCGAACAGTCGGTCATTGGATCCCTCGTACATGTTCACCGGAGCGGCGCAAGTGCAACACCTCTAACGGTATTCGCGCGTGTAGGAGGAACGTCATGCGGCGGACTCCTAGGTCCGATCACACAACCGGCAGCGAGTTGAGGTGTCTATTCGCAACACATGCAAACCCTAGTGACAGTGCCGAAGCGATCAACTAAATAAGTGTGCCCCACCTCCATTGTTTATAGGCATCCGTCGCAGGCTCAACACTTGGGCCTTGCACAGATCCTAAAGCCCAAAGTCTACTCGGTTGCATTCCAAGTCCAGCTCGGATCACATCTGACCAGTGTCCTCCGAACCGACCTCGTAGGTTCCTTCCCTTAAGCGCACGACCCCTTAGGTTCAAGTCGGATTGGTCACAGTTCGGATCACCTCCAACCTGCACGGTTGGTAGCGGCCTCTAGCAAGGCGTGCCGACCACCAAGCATACCATGAAGCTGGTTAGGCGAACCTGTACAAAGTCTCACACTTCTGTTCACTTTGCCTCACGATATATGTTGTCGGGCTCAAGGCGAGACCGTCATCCTTGTGCTAGCCCGACCTCTTTCTCGTTCCAGTGATCCCGACCATAAACCGGATTATCTCATAATCCTTGTCGCATGGCCATGCTTATCGTAGTCAGATCACACGAGGGGCCCAGAGTATATCTCTCCTGATCGGAGGGGCAAATCCCATCTTGCTCGACCATGTCTCGCAGCATGGGACTAGACAAACCCGAAACCTACCCTTGTAACTACCCAGTCACGGAGTAGCATTTGGTCGGCCCAAAGCAAGTCTGTCACCATCCCGAGTACATGCGTCAGCTCAGGTCTTAGGACATAGAACATATGTTGTACTAGAGACTCACATATGACATATCGTTGTGTCTCATAGTTGGGTCTGTCCGACTCGGACCTTATCTCGACTCGGATTCGACTACGTCAAATCCGACCAGATCCTTCCGAGTCCATAGTATCCGGTTAGCATCCAATGCTTCATGGCTAGTGAGACCAAGCCATCCACCATGTCATATGCTAGTCTAGTCCGACGTGTGCCCACACGTCACTTGTGCCTAGGGACAATTTAGGATGTATCATACAACACAAGATCTCACAAACAAGTCACGTACTTGCCAACTAGTATCATTGATTACATCCAAGGACTATCTTTATTCATAAACATATAGGAAATATCATCATACATGATTGCCTATAGGGCATATCTGCAAGACGCTCGCCCTGTCTATGCGATCGCTCGACAGTTTGCCGCAGAGAGCGGCAAATAGGGTTTTTTCAACTAGTTGCGCCCTACCTATGGAGGGGCTCCCAATTCTGGGGCGAGCTGGACTCCAATTATAGACTCCGAAAGCTTGCTAAGCATGGACTAGTAGTACACGCACGTAGTCAAATCTAGTTGAAGGACCCTAATAGAAAAACACTTGGAAAGCTAAGAGCAACTCTAGCAGACCCCTCATACTCGCGAACTATAGACGCGGTATAAGGGCTAGGGATAGCAATGGGTACCCATTACCCGCGTACCCGGCGGGTAAAAACCCTATTAGGGCAAGGATATGAGTAAAAATGTTACCCATGGATATATAAAAAGGAAAAATATTAAATCCATCGGGTATAGTGGGTATGGGTAATGGGGTATCATAACCCATACCCATGTACCCATAGACCCACATAAAATATGTTAAGTGGGCCCTCACTATTCATTTATCTAAATTAATTTCCCACAAAATGAGTCTAATCCCGTAGCCATTGACTACATGAGTAGCCCACGTTGGCAGTAGATACATGGTAACATGGAAAAGGAAACACATAATGGCAGAACGAATCCCATAAATCTCTCCTTATCTCCTAGATTAACGTGATTAGGTGATGGTAAATAGTGAATATGTGATCACATCCCATATTCGTCTCATATCATCTCCCTACCTCGTCCATCATTAGTCGCCGCCGCCAGCGCCTCCAGCTGCTCACTGCCTCGCTATTCCCAGCGCCTCCAGTCGCTCGGATGCCATGGACCTTGCAGATGAGGACCACAACTTGTGAGGACGGCGGTCGGGAGAAGTAGATGCAGCTCACACTTATGCGGATTTAGTCAGAGGGCGGCGACCAGCCCGACCATTTGCATGGCACGACAACCCCGATCTCGTTGATGGATGGAGCATTGATCTTGTAGTTCTTTAATATGGATGAGGTGATGCATTCATGCATATAAGCATTGATTTCTGCTTATACATGATGTATACAGTATATAGCTATTGTGATGAATATGATTTTTCTATACATAGAAGATATTCGATATGTAGAGATGTTATATAAGTACAAGATTTAAGTACGTAGTGTATTATGTATATATGAGCATCATAATTTTAGTGATTACTAAGAATCAACTATTATGTTCAGTAGACCATATATATGAATTTGCAGTCTATTTTGTTATTTATGCTCCTTTTGCAGTAGTACAATCTCAGCAGCCAAGTACATGTTCCTTGTGAATATGCCAATGATACATCTGACCAAATGGATGAAGATGCAGATCATGTTCTTCTTTCTGATGATTAAGATGTACAGGAGGAGGTGGAAGAGGTCAACGAAGTACGCAAACAAAAGATAATTTCTAAAGTTTGGCTAGAAATGAAACGAAATAGGTAAATGATGTCTTGTCGATTATGACTACTTGTTGCCCAAGTTGATGTGTGCACACGGGTATTTTTACCCGTGGGTACCCATTTACCCTGTTGGGTGATGGGTATGGGGAAAATTGAACCCGTTGACGGGTATGGGTACGGATAATGGGTAAGCTCAATGTGGATGGGTAAGGGTATGGGGTAACTATACCCGTACCCAAACCCGACGGGTGCCATCCCTAATAAGGACCGGAAAAGCAGGGGTTTGAGGGGCTATTTCTGCTGCGGCCGAACAGACACCGTATTTGGAACCATAAATTTCAAAACAAATCATCCACGGGCGATATTGAAGAACACATAGCATATTCATAGTTTGATCATCGGTACATAGATCGACTATAACTACATTTATATTATAATGCCACACCCTTGTACCTTAACTAAGCAAAATCTGAGCTTGCCGGAGCTCTCCGGGTGCAACGGCAGCGCTCACTCGTCATCGTCAAAGTTGGAGGAGACAAGATCGACGTATTTCTTGTCCTGCTACTCCTGCTCGCGGTGCCATGCGACCAGCTTCTCGTGGAGCTCGCGATCGGTGGCGAGCGCTTGCTCAAAGAGGAGTTCGTTGAGCTCGTCGTCCCACCGGCGACGCGCGTCCTCCTCCTGCTCCTCGTGTGCAGTGCGCTCGGTGAGCGCCGCCTCGAAGGCGTTCGTGTTTGGCCCGACGAGGTAGTCCTCCGGCCCGATGACATCGCAGCCATGCGGGCACTCCTCTCCCGGCTCGATCTTGACGGCTGGGAGGTCGCCGGACTCCCTCTCCATCTTCACCGGAAGTAGCCCCGAGCCAAAAGTGCTCCCCACACCGGAAGACCTCCCCATGCCGGAGCACCTTGCATGGTGGAGGTCGTACTCCTCCTTCTCGCGGCGGAGGAGGGACCCCGACATCGCTAGCCAATAGTTAGTGTAGCGCTTGGCCGCGCGCTCGCGCTGTGTCGGAGGTGACACAATGTTTGCGCTACGGGTCTTTGATACGTCTCCAACGTAACTATAATTTTTTATTGTTTCATGCTATTATATTATCTGCTTTGGATGTTTAATATGCATTTATATGCTATTTTATATTATTTTTGGGACTAACCTATTAACCGAGGGTCCAGTGCCAGTTTCTATTTTTTTGCCTGTTTTAGAGTTTCGCACAAAAGAAATACCAAACGGAGTCCAAACGGAATGAAACTTTTGCGGTGATCTCTCTTGGACCAGAAGCACATCAAGAGACTTGGAGATTGAGTCGGAGACTCAACAAGGCGGCCACGAGGGTGGAGGGCACACCCACGAGACGGAGTTGTTGAAGAAGGATACCAAGTTCAAATGGACTGATACATCCATTTGCATCATGCTTTTATATCGATATTTATTGCATTATGGGCTGTTATTACACGTTATGTCACAATACTTATGGCTATTCTCTCTTATTTTACAAGGCTTACATGAAGAGGGAGAATGACGGCAACTGGGATTCTGGGCTGGAGAAGGAGCAAATATTAGAGACCTATTCTGCACAGCTCCAAAAGTCCCAAACTCCACAAAAGTCAATTTTGGATTTAATAAAAAATACTGAGCCAAAGAAATACTAGAGGGGACCCACACCCTGGTCACGAGGGTGGGGGGCGCGCCCCCCCTGCCTAGTGGGCCCCATGGCAGCCCACCGGTGGCCTTCTTCTGCTATATGAAGTCTTTTACCCTGGAAAAAAATCATAAGAAAGCTTTCGGGATGAAACTCCGCCGCCACGAGGCGGAACCTAGGCAGAACCAATCTAGGGCTCCGGCGGAGCTGCTTTGCCAGGGAAACTTTCCTCCGGGAGGGGTAAATCATCACCATCGTCATCACCATCGATCTTCTCATCGGGAGGGGGTCAATCTCCATCAACATCTTCACCAGCACCATCTCCTCTCAAACCCTAGTTCATTTCTTGTATCCAATCTTTGTCCCCAAACCTCGGATTGGTACCTGTGGGTTGCTAGTAGTGTTGATTACTCCTTGTAGTTGATGCTAGTTCATTTATTTTGTGGAAGATCATTTGTTCAGATCCTTAATGCACATTAATACCACTCTGATCATGAACACGAATATGCTTTGTGAGTAGTTACGTTTGTTCCTGAGGACATGGATGAAGTCTTGCTATAAGTAGTCATGTGAATTTTGTATTCGTTCGATATTTTGATGAGATGTATGTTGTCTCTCCTCTAGTGGTGTTATGTGAACGTCGACTACATGACACTTCACCATTATTTGGTCCTAGAGGAAGGCATTGGGAAGTAATAAGTAGATTATGGGTTGCTAGAGTGATAGAAGCTTAAACCCTAGTTTATGCGTTGCTTCGTAAGGGGCTGATTTGGATCTACATGTTTCATGCTATGGTTAGGTTTACCTTAATACTTCTTTTGTAGTTCCGAATGCTTGCAATAGGGGTTAATCATAAGTGGGATGCTTGTCCAAGAAAGGGCAGTACCCAAGCACCGGTCCACCCACATATCAAATTATCAAAGTAACAAACGTGAATCATATGAACGTGATGAAAACTAGCTTGACGATAATTCCCATGTGTCCTCAGGAGCGCTTTTCTCTATATAAGAACTTGTCCAGGCTTGTCCTTTGCTACAAAAAGGATTGGGCCACCTTGCTACACCTTATTTACTTTTGTTACTTGTTACTCATTACAAATTACCTTATCACAAAACTATCTGTTACCGATAATTTCAGTGCTTGCAGAGAATACCTTACTGAAAACTGCTTGTCATTTCCTTCTGCTCCTCGTCGGGTTCGACACTCTTACTTATCAAAAGGACTACGATAGATCCCCTACACTTTTGGGTCATCAAGACTCTTTTCTGGCGCCATTGCCGGGGAGTGAAGCGCCTTTGGTAAGTGGATCTTGGTAAGAAAATATTTATATAGTGTGCTCAAATTTACTGTCACTTGTTACTATGGAACATAATCCTTTGAGGGGCTTGTTCGGGGTATCTTCACCCCAACTAGTAGAGCAAAGAGTTGCTCCTCAACTGACTGAACCTACTAAAAATGTTTACTTTGAAATTCCTTCGGGTATGGTAGAGAAACTGCTAGCTAATCCATTTATAGGAGATGGAACATTGCATCCCGATTCACACCTATTGTGGATGAAGTTTGTGGATTATTTAAGCTTGCAGGTATGCCCGATGATGTTATCAAGAAGAAGGTCTTCCCTTTATCTTTGAAGGGATAGGCATTGACATGGTTTAGGCTATGTGATGATATTGGATCATGGAACTACAAACGATTGAAATTGGAATTTCATCAGAAGTTTTATCCTATGCATCTTGTTCATCGTGATCCTAATTATATATATAATTTTTGGCCTCACGAAGGAGAAAGCATCGCTCAAGCTTGGGGGAGGCTTAAGTCAATGTTATATTCATGCCCTAATCATGAGCTCTCAAGAGGAATGATTATTCAAAAAAATTATGCTCGACTTTCTCTCAACAATCGCTCCATGCTCGATACTTCTTGTGCTGGTTCTTTTATGATGAAGACTATTGAATTCAAATGGGATTTATTGGAAAGAATTAAACGCAACTCTGAAGATTGGGATCTCGACGAATGTAAGGAGTCAGGTATGACACCTAAGTTTGATTGTGTTAAATCTTTTATGGATACCGATGCTTTTCATGGATTTAGCACTAAATATGGACTTGACTCTGTGATAGTAGCTTCCTTCTGTGAATCATTTGCTACTCATGTTGACCTCCCTAAGGAGAAGTGGTTTAAATATAATTCTCCCACTGAAGTAAAAGTAGCAGCACCTATTAAATTTGAAGAAAATACTATCACTTATAATGATCCTATTGTTCCTACTATTTATGTTGAGAAACCACCTTTCCCTGTTAGGATAAAGGATCATGCTAAAGCTTCAACTGTGGTTCGTAAGAGTAATACTAGAACATATACACCACCTGAGAAAATTAAAGTTGAACCTAGTATTGATATGGTTAAAGATCTCTTGGCTGATAATATTGATGGTAATGTTATTTATTTTTGTGATGCAGCTGCTAGAATTTCTAGACCCGATGCTAAGAAACATAGACCTGTTGTAGGCGTGCCTGTTATTTCTCTTAAAATAGGAGATCATTGTTATCATGGCTTATGTGATATTGGTGCTAGTGCTAGTGCAATACCTCATTCCTTATACAAAGAAATTATGCACGATATTTCACCTGCTGAGATACAAGAAATAGATGTTACAATTAAGCCTGCCAATAGAGATACTATTTCACCAATTGGGATTGTTAGAGATGTTGAAGTCTTGTGTGGGAAAGTTAAATATCCTGCTGATTTTCTTGTTCTTGGCTCCCCACAAGATGACTTTTGTCCCATTATATTTGGTAGACCCTTCTTGAATACTGTTAATGCTAGGATGGATTGCGGAAAGGATGTTGTTACTATTGGTTTGGGAGATATGTCTCATGAGTTTAATTTTGCTAAATTTTGTAGACAACCTCATGATAAAGAATTGTCTAGTAAGGATGAAATTATTGGTCTTGCTTCTATTGCCGTGCCTCCTATTGATCCTTTAGAACAATATTTGATAGATCATGAAAATGATATGTTTATGAATGAAAGAAGGGAGATAGATGAAGTATTCTTTAAACAGGGACCTATTTTGAACCACAACTTGCCTCTTGAAATCTTAGGGGATCCTCCACCACCCAAGGGTGATCCCGTGTTTGATCTTAAACCATTACCTGATACTCTTAAATATGCTTATCTTGATGAAAAGAATATATATCCTGTTATTATTAGTGCTAACCTTTCAAAGTAGGAAGAGGAGAGATTATTGAAAACTCTAAACAAGCACCGTGCTGCTATTGGATATACTCTTGATGATCTTAAGGGCATTAGTCCCACTTTATGCCAACACAAAATAAATTTGGAGAAAGACGCCAAACCAGTTATTGATCACCAACGACGATTAAATCCTAAGATGAAAGAAGTGGTAAGAAAGGAAATACTAAAGCTCCTGGAGGCAGGTATAATTTATCCCGTTGCTGATAGTCAGTGGGTAAGCCCATGATTCACCATATTCGATTCACCCAGGAAATACCAAGATGTATTTAGATTTGAAGGATATTTTCTGGTGGACCAGAATGAAGAAGGATATTGCGGAGTATGTAGCAGTTTGTGATGTATGTCAGCGAGTAAAGGCAGAGCATCAGAAGCCAGCAGGATTGTTACAGCCATTGCGAATACCCGAATGGAAGTGGGATAAGCTAGGCATGGATTTCATTACGGGATTGCCCAGGACTCGTTGAGGCTACGACTTGATTTGGGTTGTAGTCGACCGTTTGACGAAGGTAGCTCATTTCATACCAGTGAAGACCACTTACACCAGTGCTAAGTTGGCAAAGATATACATGACCAGGATCGTATGTCTGCATGGAGTTCCGAGGAGCATTGTATCAGATAGAGGAACCCAGTTTACCTCAAAGTTCTGGAATCAGTTGCACGAAACTTTGGGTACCTGGCTAGAGTTCAGTACAACTTTTCACCCGCAAACAGATGGATAGACTGAGAGAGTCAATCAGATTTTGGAGGATATGCTGAGAGCTTGTGTGCTAGATTATGGATCTAGTTGGGACGATAATTTGGCATATGCAGAGTTCTCTTACAACAACAGTTATCAATCCAGTTTGAAGATGGCCCCTTTCGAAGCCTTGTACGGAAGGAGGTGCAGGACCCCATTGTCGTGGGATGAAGTTGGAGATCACCAATTGTTTGGACCAGATTTGATTAAGGAGTCTGAACAGAAGGTGAAGTTGATTCGTGATAGGCTCAAGGTAACCCAGTCTAGGCAGAAGAGCTATGCAGATTCTAAATGCAAGGAGACAATTTACGAAGTCGGAGACAGACTTTATCTCCGAGTATCTCCACTTCGAGGAGTTAAGCGCTTTGGAGTTAAGGGAAAGTTAGCGCCACGTTTTGTAGGACCATACAAAGTTTTGGAGCGTATGGGAGAAGTTGCCTACAAGTTGGAATTGCCCGAAGGATTGTCAGGAGTTCATGATGTATTCCATGTTTCCCAATTGAAGAAGTGCCACGCGGAGATGGCTGATATACCGCTGAGAGATACAGTGCCGCTGGAAGCGATTTAGTTGGACAGTGATTTGACCTATGAGGAGAAACCAGTCAAGATTCTTGAGTATGCCAGCCGAGTCACCTGCAGCAAGGTTATCAAGTTTTCCAAAGTTCAGTGGAGCCACCACACCGAGGATGAAGTCACCTGGGAGCGAGAGGACGATCTGCTGAAGGACCACCCTCACCTATTTTCTAGCCAACCCGAATCTCGAGGGCGAGATTCATCTTAAAAGGGGTAGGTTTGTAACATCCCAAATTTCCAATTTGGAATGTTATGCACTAGATCATCAATGCATATCATATTTTTAATTGCTTTTGGTTTGATCCTAGAAATTCTAAGCAACTCAAGGACCCTCGGAGAGAGTTGGGGATTTCGTTATTTTCATATTTGAGTTTTCTCGAATTTTGAAAATAGGATCATTTGATTTTATTTATTTTAACTTCAAGTAGCTAGATGGCTTCTTCTCTCTCTTTGATTCTCAATATCATGTTCTCCTTGATTTTCTTGGAGATCTATTCGATGTAATATTTTTTTGCAGTGTGTTTGCCGATATCCGATGAATTGTGGATTTATGATCAGATTATCTATGAATATTATTTGAGTCTTCTCTGAATTCTTATATGCTTGATTTGATATCTTTGCAAGACTGTTCGAATTATCGGTTTAGTTTGGCCTACTAGATTGGTTTTTCTTGCAATGGGAGAAGTGCTTAACTTTGGGTTCAATCTTGCGGTGCCCTTTCCCAGTGACAGTAGGGGCAACAAGGCACGTATTGTATTGTTGCCATCAAGGATAAAAAGATGGGGTTTTCATCATATTGCTTGAGTTAATTCCTCTACATCATGTCATCTTACTTAATGCGTTACTCCGTTCTTTATGAACTTAATACTCTAGATGCATGCTGGATAGCGGTCGATGTGTGGAGTAATAGTAGTAGGTGCAGAGTCATTACGGTCTACTTGACACGGACGTGATGCCTATATTCATGATCATTGCCTTAGGTATCGTCATAATTATGCGCTCTTCTATCAATTGCTTGGCAGTAATTTGTTCACCCACTGTAATATTTGCTATCTTGAGAGAAGCCACTAGTGAAACCTATGGCCCCCAGGTATCTTTCCATTATATTGAATCTCTTTTACATCATATTAGTTTCTGATCTATTATTTTGCAATCTTTACTTTGCAATCTATAAACCAAAAATACCAAAAATATTTACTTTACCGTTTATCTATCTCTATCAGATCTCACTTTTGCAAGTAACCGTGAAGGGATTGACAACCCCTTTATCACGTTGGGTGCAAGTTTGTTGATTCTTTGTGCAGGTATTCAGTGACTTGTGCGTTGTCTCCTACTTGATTGATACCTTGGTTCTCAAACTGAGGGAAATACTTACTCTACTTTGTTGCATCACCCTTTCCTCTTCAAGGGAAAAACCAATGCAAGCTGAAGAGGTAGTAGTCTTCGTCGCCATCGCGCTGGCCAAAGCTCCACATCCTCGCGGATTGGGTACGGGGCGCGGCTGATTTCTCACCGACGAAGAAATGGAGGGGGGAATGGGTGAGATGCAACGGTGGGGGGGAGGGGGGTAGGGTTTCGGCCCGTATCCGTATGGCAAACTCGTAGATATACTGCATTAGGGGGGCGATTTGCGTGCAACCGTAAAAAAAATTACAGGCCGGACGACTATACAGTCTCTAGTCTGGCCCCAAAAAGGGGCCAAACCCTATAGTCGCCGGATTTTTACCATTTGCATGAGTATACATGGTATGTTAGAGTTGCACTAATTGGACCAGGAAACTAGAAGTACACGCACATACTAGTGCTGGCCCATATACAAAAATAAAAGAGCACACGGTATTTGCATGATTGAAATTGATTTCAATCCAAGTTGAGTTGAATTTTGCCCACTATTAAAAATTGGCAAGGAGTCCTTAACGTTGGCTTCACTTCCTTTGCTGGTATGATCTGAACTTTGTCGGTCGCATGAGTGTTATCTTGAATAATTGCATGTATACTTTTCACCTAACGCCTAGCTGGTACCACATATCTCTCCTTCTATTCTTTGCTAGCCTTCAAAATTTCTGCTACCACCGTAGCAGAGACGATCGCATCATCCTCCCTCCCTTGAAGGGAAACCATCCTTGGTTTCTACCTAGGGCTTGTAGATTCTTTTTCTTAAAACTTCGACAGTATATTTTATATCTTTTGCATCTTTGGGAAGAATAGCATAGAACTCACCCTTATGCATAAAAGTGTACCTATTTGTTCGTCCATGATGAAGAGCGTTAACATCGTACTGCCACAGACACCCCAAAATAAGGTGACAAGCATGAAGTGGCATAATGTCGCATTCCACTTTGTCAACATAGCCATCAACACAGAAAGACACATTCACCCTATGTGTTACCTTCACTTTGCCTACATCATTTATTCACTTACTAGCAAAAAGGCCCGTGCGTTGCAACGGAAAAAAATACCACACGCTCTTAATTTACAAAAAATGTTCTATAATTTGAGAATTTATAGCTATTTCTTAAATACATGAAGAGTTAAAAAGATTGTTAAAAATATACAACATTTTTTAATCATAAAAAGAAATTTTTTTGTCTGGAAAAGAACAAATTTTTTATGGTCTCATGTTGACGCAGGTACTTGCACCCCTATTTCATCACTATTTCTTGCCATACATGTCATAGGTATTGGTCCATGTTTCGTCACTATTTATTTCTTATCAAACTTGTCTTTTATTTTATGTTTTGTCATGCATGCCTCATTTTTACTTTTTTCATGCATGTCCTCTCTTTTTTCTTCTTATATATAGGAGAATGGTGCAACATCTCATCTTTATCAGATCTCCTATGCATTTTCTCTTTTATTTATTTTGTAGCTAACATCCCATCTTTGTTTGATCCTTTTATTTCTTGTCATGCATGTCCTTATTTATTGGTGCCTCTAACAAATTTATCTTCAATTTGATGTCCAATCCAGATTTTGCTGACGTGTTCATCCTCAATCTGAATCAGCACGGGTATGAAAAAAAGACAGATAATGCATTGTTGATTAAAGTTGCAGCCTAGATAGTATTTTTTAAAATTTTAACATGTAAAATAATATCATATTTAAATTTACATATTTTTCTAATGAAATTTCATATATAATATGTTAAATTTGGAGTTACGATTTAAAAGATATGAGTATTTTAAAAAAACATTTGATATGTACCGCGGGTTTAATGTTAGAAACATTAGGGGTTTTCTACAAAATAGCATTACAGACTAAGAATACCTATTTCTTCTATTAGTAGGTATAGATAGTATGGTTTTGGGTGCTCCCATGTTGGAAAAGAAAGAGACTCCACCACATCCTTGCCAATTATGTTGCTAGCACTGCCGCCATGAATTATCAGCTTGCACACTTCTCCCTTAATGGTAGATGTACTTTGAAAAATACTCCGTCATTGTCCTGGTTCAAAAATGACCTTGTCATCTCGCTGGACCTTATGTGCTAGCAAACTCTCCATATGACTTTGAGTATAACATAGCATGGTATTATCATCACCTCTTTTGGTCTCATCTTCTAACTTAGGTGTCTCATCTTCACATTCAGAAACATATTCTGCATCAACAAGTAGAACCCTTCTTTGATTGAAACATTCATGCTTCATGTGTCAACGTCCTCCACACTTGTGGCAAATAATATTACGGTGATGAGGTGACATCGCACTACATGAAACCTGAGAAACCTCCTTTGGCACATCAGCCATTTGGTTTGCTCAATGCTTCCCGACTTATAAGAAGTAGCTGGTTTAGCACTAAACCCACCCTCAATAGGAGAGGAACCACGTCACTCACTGTTGTAAGTTGGACGAGTCTATGAAGCTTGCTTCTCCAATACCCAATGTTCAGCATGCTCCACTTGATGAAGTAACCCATGAATATCATTATATTGCATTAAATCAACGTGGTCACGAATCTTTTCTTCTAACCCCTCAAAGAAACGTACCATGGTGGAATCCACAGACTCACACTCAGCTGTACGGATCATCAAAACTTGTATCTCTTTATAGTACTCGTCAATTGGTTTTGTAACTTGCACTAGACGAGGCAGTCTACTATGAAGCTGGCAAGTGTAATAAGCAGGCACAAAACATTCCCTCATGATTTGCTTCATGTCAGCCCATGTCGTTGGTTGCTCATGAGTACGGTTCTTATTATCCCACAACACAAGAGCATACTCTATAAATTCCAATGATGCAACACGAACCTTCTTCTCTTCAGAGTAGTTGTGACCATCAAATATCTGTTTTACGCGCATCTCTCAGTGCAAATATTTTTCTGGGTTAGCACAATGTCCAGAGAATTCAGGTACGGTTATCTTGATTTAACCCAAACCATCATCCTCATGGGCACCATTGTCATCTGTTGGAAATATGCCCTAGAGGCAATAATAAATGGATTATTATTATATTTCCTTGTTCATGATAATTGTCTTTTATTCATGCTATAATTGTATTATCCGAAAATCGTAATACACGTGTGAATACATAGACCACAATACGTCCCTAGTAAGCCTCTAGTTGACTAGCTCGTTGGTCAACAGATAGTCATGGTTTCCTGACTATGGACATTAGATGTCATTGACAACGGGATCACGTCATTAGGAGAATGACGTGATGGACAAGACCCAATCCTAAGCATAGCACAAGATCGTGTAGTTCGTTTTGCTAGAGCTTTTCCAATGTCAAGTATCTCTTCCTTAGACCATGAGATCGTGTAACTCCCGGATACCGTAGAAGTGCTTTGGGTGTACCAAACGTCACAACGTAACTGGGTGACTATAAAGGTGCACTACAGGTATCTCCGAAAGTGTCTGTTGGGTTGACACGGATCGAGACTGGGATTTGTCACTCCGGATTACGGAGAGGTATCACTGGGCCCACTCGGTAGTGCATCATCATAATGAGCTCAAAGTGACCAAGTGTCTGGTCACGGGATCATGCATTACGGTACGAGTAAAGTGACTTGCCGGTAACGAGACTGAACGAGGTATTGGGATACCGACGATCGAGTCTCGGGCAAGTAACATACCGTCTGACAAAGGGAATTGCATACGGGGTTGATTGAATCCTCGACATCGTGGTTCATCCGATGACATCATCGAGGAGCATGTGGGAGCCAACATGGGTATCCAGATCCCGCTGTTGGTTATTGACCGGAGAGCCGTCTCGGTCATGTCTGCGTGTCTCCCGAACCCGTAGGGTCTACACACTTAAGGTTCGGTGACGCTAGGGTTATAAGGAAGACTTGTATGTGATTACTGAATGTTGTTCGGAGTCCCGGATGAGATCCCGGACGTCATGAGGAGTTCCGGAAGGGTCCGGAGGTAAAGATTTATATATGGGAAGTTGTCATGCGGACACCGGAAAGTTTCGAGGGCATATCGGTATTGTACCGGGGCCACCGGAAGGGTTCCGGGGGTCCATCGGGAGGGGCCACCCCTCTTGGTGGGCCACATGGGCCGCGTGGGGCAGGGAACCAGCCCCTGGAGGGCTGGGCGCCCCCCCCTTGGGCCCATGCGCCTAGGGTTGGGGGGAACCCTAAAGGGGGCGCACCCCCTTTGCTTGGGGGGCAAGCCCCCTCCCTGGCCGCCGCCCCCCTCTAGATCTCATCTAGAGGGGGCCGGCCCCCTTCCCCCTTCCCCTATAATAGAGGGGTGAGGGGAGGGCTGAACACCTGATCCAAGGCGCAGCCCCTCCCCTCCCCAACACCTCTCCTCCTCCGTTGAGCGCTTGGCGAAGCCCTGTCGGAGTACTGCCTCTCCACCATCATCACGCCGTCGTGCTGCTGCTGGAGCCTTCTTCCTCAACCTCTCCTTCCCCCTTGCTGGATCAAGAAGGAGGAGACGTCGTCCGTACCGTACGTGTGTTGAACGCGGAGGTGCTGTCCGTTCAGCACTTGGTCATCGGTGATCTGAATCACGGCGAGTACGACTCCATCATCACCGTTCCCTCGAACGCTTCCGCACGCGATCTACAAGTGGTATGTAGATGCAATCTCTCTCCCATGACTCGTTGCTTAGATGAACTCATAGATGGATCTTGGTGAAACCGTAGGAAATTTTTAATTTTCTGCAACGTTCCCCAACAGTGGCATCATGAGCTAGGTCTATGCGTAGTTCTCTATTACACGAGTAGAACACAATTTTGTTGTGGGCGTAGATCTTGTCAACTTGCTTGCCGCTACTAGTCTTTTCTTGCTTCAGCGGTATTGTGGGATGAAGCGGCCCGGACCGACCTTACACGTACGCTTACGTGAGACAGGTTCCACCGACTGACATGCACTAGTTGCATAAGGTGGCTAGCGGGTGTCTGTCTCTCCTACTTTAGTTGGAGCGGATTAGATGAAAAGGGTCCTTATGAAGGGTAAATAGAAGTTGACAAAATCACGTTGTGGTTATTCGTAGGTAAGAAAACGTTCTTGCTAGAACCCAATTGCAGCCACGTAAAAGATGCAACAACAATTAGAGGACGTCTAACTTGTTTTTGCAGCAATTGTCATGTGATGTGATATGGCCAGAAGTTGTGATGAATGATGAATGATATATTGTGATGTATGAGATCATGTTCTTGTAATAGGAATCACGACTTGCATGTCGATGAGTATGACAACCGGCAGGAGCCATAGGAGTTGTCTTTATTTTTGTATGACCTGCGTGTCATTGAAGAACGCCATGTAAATTACTTTACTTTATTGCTAAACGCGTTAGCCATAGAAGTAGAAGTAGTCGTTGGCGTGACAACTTCATGAAGACACAATGATGGAGATCATGGTGTCATGCCGGTGACGAAGATGATCATGGAGCCCCGAAGATGGAGATCGAAGGAGCTATATGATATTGGCCATATCATGTCACTACTATATAATTGCATGTGATGTTTATTATGTTTTATGCATCTTGTTTACTTAGAACGGCGGTAGTAAATAAGATGATCCCTTATAATAATTTCAAGAAAGTGTTCCCCCTAACTGTGCACCGTTGCTAAAGTTCGTCGTTTCGAAGCACCACGTGATGATCGGGTGTGATAGATCCTTACGTTCACATACAACGGGTGTAAGACAGATTTACACATGCAGAACACTTAGGGTTAACTTGACGAGCCTAGCATGTACAGACATGGCCTCGGAACACAGAGACCGAAAGGTCGAACATGAGTCGTATGGAAGATACGATCAACATGGAGATGTTCACCGATGATGACTAGTCCGTCTCACGTGATGATCGGACACGGCCTAGTCGACTCGGATCGTGTAACACTTAGATGACTAGAGGGATGTCTAATCTGAGTGGGAGTTCATTAAATAATTTGATTAGATGAACTTAATTATCATGAACTTAGTCTAAAACTTTTGCAAAATATGTCTTGTAGATCAAATGGCCAACGCTCATGTCAACATGAACTTCAACGCGTTCCTAGAGAAAACCAAGCTGAAAGATGATGGCAGCAACTATTCGGACTGGGTCCGGAACCTGAGGATCATCCTCATAGCAGCCAAGAAAGATTATGTCCTAGATGCACCGCTAGGTGAAGCACCCATCCCAGAGAACCAAGACGTTATGAACACTTGGCAATCACGTGCTGATGATTACTCCCTCGTTCAGTGCGGCATGCTTTACAGCTTAGAACCGGGGCTCCAAAAGCGTTTTGAGAAGCACGGAGCATATGAGATGTTCGAGGAGCTGAAAATGGTTTTCCAAGCTCATGCCCGGGTCGAGAGATATGAAGTCTCCGACAAGTTCTATAGTTGTAAGATGGAGGAAAACAGTTCTGTCAGTGAGCACATACTCAAAATGTCTGGGTTGCACAACCGCCTGTCCCAGCTGGAGATCAACCTCCCGGAAGAGGCGGTCATTGACAGAATCCTTCAGTCGCTCCCACCAAGCTACAAGAGCTTTGTGTTGAACTACAATATGCAGGGGATGGTGAAGACCATTCCTGAAGTATTCTCAATGCTGAAGTCAGCAGAGGTTGAAATCAAGAAAGAACATCAAGTGTTGATGGTCAATAAGACCACTAAGTTCAAGAAGGGCAAGGGTAAGAAGAACTTCAAGAAGGACGGCAAAGATGTTGCCGCGCCCGGTAAGCCAGTTGCCGGGAAGAAGTCAAAGAATGGACCCAAGCCTGAAACTGAGTGCTTTTATTACAAGGGGAAGGGTCACTGGAAGCGGAACTGCCCCAAATACTTAGCGGACAAGAAGGCCGGCAACACTAAAGGTATATTTGATATACATGTAATTGATGTGTACCTTACCAGTACTCGTAGTAACTCCTGGGTATTTGATACCGGTGCCGTTGCTCACATTTGTAACTCACAGCAGGAGCTGCGGAATAAGCGGAGACTGGCGAAGGACGAGGTGACGATGCGCGTCGGGAATGGTTCCAAGGTCGATGTGATCGCCGTCGGCACGCTACCTCTACATTTACCTACGGGATTAGTTTTAAACCTCAATAATTGTTATTTAGTGCCAAGTTTGAGCATGAACATTGTATCTGGATCTCGTTTGATACGAGATGGCTACTCATTTAAATCCGAGAATAATGGTTGTTCTATTTATATGAGAGATATGTTTTATGGTCATGCCCCGATGGTCAATGGTTTATTCTTAATGAATCTCGAACGTAATGTTACACATATTCATAGTGTGAATACCAAAAGATGTAAAGTTGATAACGATAGTCCCACATACTTGTGGCACTGCCGCCTTGGTCACATTGGTGTCAAGCGCATGAAGAAGCTCCATGCTGATGGACTTTTAGAGTCTCTAGATTATGAATCATTTGACACATGCGAACCATGCCTCATGGGCAAAATGACCAAGACCCCGTTCTCCGGAACAATGGAGCGAGCAACCAACTTGTTGGAAATCATACATACCGATGTGTGCGGTCCAATGAGCGTTGAGGCTCGCGGAGGATATCGTTATGTTCTCACTCTCACTGATGACTTGAGTAGATATGGGTATGTCTACTTGATGAAACACAAGTCTGAGACCTTTGAAAAGTTCAAGGAATTTCAGAATGAAGTAGAGAATCAACGTGACCGAAAGATAAAGTTCTTACGATCGGATCGTGGAGGAGAATATTTAAGTCACGAATTTGGTACACACTTAAGAAAATGTGGAATCGTTTCACAACTCACGCCGCCTGGAACACCTCAGCGTAACGGTGTGTCCGAACGTCGTAATCGCACTCTATTGGATATGGTGCGATCTATGATGTCTCTTACCGATTTACCGCTATCATTTTGGGGATACGCTCTAGAGACAGCTACATTCACTTTAAATAGGGCACCGTCTAAATCCGTTGAGACGACACCGTATGAATTATGGTTTGGGAAGAAACCTAAGCTGTCGTTTCTAAAAGTTTGGGGATGCGATGCTTATGTCAAGAAACTTCAACCTGAAAAGCTCGAACCCAAGTCGGAAAAATGCGTCTTCATAGGATACCCTAAGGAAACCATTGGGTATACCTTCTACTTAAGATCCGAGGGCAAGATCTTTGTTGCCAAGAACGGATCCTTTCTGGAAAAAGAGTTTCTCTCGAAAGGAGTAAGTGGGAGGAAAGTAGAACTCGATGAAGTACTACCTCTTGAACCGGAAAGTAGTGCAGCTCAGGAAAACGTTCCTGTGGTGCCTACACCGACTGGAGAGGAAATTAATGATGATGATCAAGGTACTTCTGATCAAGTTGCTACTGAACTTCGTAGGTCCACAAGGACACGTTCCACACCAGAGTGGTATGGCAACCCTGTCCTGGAAATCATGTTGTTAGACAACGGTGAACCTTCGAACTATGAAGAAGCGATGGCGGGCCCAGATTCCAACAAATGGCTAGAAGCCATGAAATCCGAGATAGAATCCATGTATGAAAACAAAGTATGGACTTTGACTGACTTGCCCGATGATCGGCGAGCGATAGAAAACAAATGGATCTTTAAGAAGAAGACGGACGCGGATGGTAATGTCACCATCTATAAAGCTCGACTTGTCGCTAAGGGTTATCGGCAAGTTCAAGGGATTGACTACGATGAGACTTTCTCTCCCGTAGCGAAGCTTAAGTCCGTCCGAATCATGTTAGCAATTGCCGCATACTATGATTATGAGATATGGCAGATGGACGTCAAAACGGCATTCCTTAACGGGCATCTTAAGGAAGAACTGTATATGATGCAGCCGGAGGGTTTTGTCGATCCTAAGAATGCTAACAAAGTGTGCAAGCTCCAGCGATCCATTTATGGGCTGGTGCAAGCATCTCGGAGTTGGAACATTCGTTTTGATGAGATGATCAAAGCGTTTGGGTTTATGCAGACTTATGGAGAAGCCTGCATTTACAAGAAAGTGAGTGGGAGCTCTGTAGCATTTCTCATATTATATGTAGATGACATACTTTTGATGGGAAATGATATAGAATTCTTGGACAGCATTAAGGCCTACTTGAATAAGTGTTTTTCAATGAAGGACCTTGGAGAAGCTGCTTACATATTAGGCATCAAGATCTATAGGGATAGATCGAGACGCCTCATAGGTCTTTCACAAAGCACATACCTTGATAAGATTTTGAAGAAGTTCAAAATGGATCAGTCCAAGAAAGGGTTCTTGCCTGTACTGCAAGGTGTGAGATTGAGCTCGGCTCAATGCCCGACCACGGCAAAAGATAAAGAAGAGATGAGCGTCATCCCCTATGCCTCAGCCATAGGATCTATTATGTATGCCATGCTGTGTACCAGACCTGATGTAAACCTTGCCGTAAGTTTGGTAGGAAGGTACCAAAGTAATCCCGGCAAGGAACACTGGACAGCGGTCAAGAATATCCTGAAGTACCTGAAAAGGACAAAGGACATGTTTCTCGTTTATGGAGGTGACGAAGAGCTCGTCGTAAAGGGTTACGTCGACGCTAGCTTCGACACAGATCTGGATGACTCTAAGTCACAAACCGGATACGTGTATATGTTGAATGGTGGAGCAGTAAGCTGGTGCAGCTGCAAGCAGAGCGTCGTGGCGGGATCTACATGTGAAGCGGAGTACATGGCAGCCTCGGAGGCAGCGCATGAAGCAATTTGGGTGAAGGAGTTCATCACCGACCTAGGAGTCATACCCAATGCGTCGGGGCCGATCAAACTCTTCTGTGACAACACTGGAGCTATTGCCCTTGCCAAGGAGCCCAGGTTTCACAAGAAGACCAGGCACATCAAGCGTCGCTTCAACTCCATCCGTGAAAATGTTCAAGATGGAGACATAGATATTTGCAAAGTACATACGGATCTGAATGTCGCAGATCCGTTGACTAAACCTCTCTCGCGAGCAAAACATGATCAACACCAGAACTCTATGGGTGTTCGATTCATCACAATGTAACTAGATTATTGACTCTAGTGCAAGTGGGAGACTGTTGGAAATATGCCCTAGAGGCAATAATAAATGGATTATTATTATATTTCCTTGTTCATGATAATTGTCTTTTATTCATGCTATAATTGTATTATCCGGAAATCGTAATACACGTGTGAATACATAGACCACAATACGTCCCTAGTAAGCCTCTAGTTGACTAGCTCGTTGGTCAACAGATAGTCATGGTTTCCTGACTATGGACATTAGATGTCATTGACAACGGGATCACGTCATTAGGAGAATGACGTGATGGACAAGACCCAATCCTAAGCATAGCACAAGATCGTGTAGTTCGTTTTGCTAGAGCTTTTCCAATGTCAAGTATCTCTTCCTTAGACCATGAGATCGTGTAACTCCCGGATACCGTAGAAGTGCTTTGGGTGTACCAAACGTCACAACGTAACTGGGTGACTATAAAGGTGCACTACAGGTATCTCCGAAAGTGTCTGTTGGGTTGACACGGATCGAGACTGGGATTTGTCACTCCGGATTACGGAGAGGTATCACTGGGCCCACTCGGTAGTGCATCATCATAATGAGCTCAAAGTGACCAAGTGTCTGGTCACGGGATCATGCATTACGGTACGAGTAAAGTGACTTGCCGGTAACGAGACTGAACGAGGTATTGGGATACCGACGATCGAGTCTCGGGCAAGTAACATACCGTCTGACAAAGGGAATTGCATACGGGGTTGATTGAATCCTCGACATCGTGGTTCATCCGATGACATCATCGAGGAGCATGTGGGAGCCAACATGGGTATCCAGATCCCGCTGTTGGTTATTGACCGGAGAGCCATCTCGGTCATGTCTGCGTGTCTCCCGAACCCGTAGGGTCTACACACTTAAGGTTCGGTGACGCTAGGGTTATAAGGAAGACTTGTATGTGATTACCGAATGTTGTTCGGAGTCCCGGATGAGATCCCGGACGTCACGAGGAGTTCCGGAAGGGTCCGGAGGTAAAGATTTATATATGGGAAGTTGTCATGCGGACACCGGAAAGTTTCGGGGGCATATCGGTATTGTACCGGGGCCACCGGAAGGGTTCCGGGGGTCCACCGGGAGGGGCCACCCCTCTTGGTGGGCCACATGGGCCGCGTGGGGCAGGGAACCAGCCCCTGGAGGGCTGGGCGCCCCCCCTTGGGCCCATGCGCCTAGGGTTGGGGGGGGAACCCTAAAGGGGGCGCACCCCCTTTGCTTGGGGGGCAAGCCCCCTCCCTGGCCGCCGCCCCCCCTCTAGATCTCATCTAGAGGGGGCCGACCCCCTTCCCCCTTCCCCTATAAATAGAGGGGTGAGGGGAGGGCTGAACACCTGATCCAAGGCGCAGCCCCTCCCCTCCCCAACACCTCTCCTCCTCCGTTGAGCGCTTGGCGAAGCCCTGTCGGAGTACTGCCTCTCCACCATCATCACGCCGTCGTGCTGCTGCTGGAGCCTTCTTCCTCAACCTCTCCTTTCCCCTTGCTGGATCAAGAAGGAGGAGACGTCATCCGTACCGTACGTGTGTTGAACGCGGAGGTCCTGTCCGTTCAGCACTTGGTCATCGGTGATCTGAATCACGGCGAGTACGACTCCATCATCACCGTTCCCTCGAACGCTTCCGCACGCGATCTACAAGTGGTATGTAGATGCAATCTCTCTCCCATGACTCGTTGCTTAGATGAACTCATAGATGGATCTTGGTGAAACTGTAGGAAAAAAATTATTTTCTGCAACGTTCCCCAACATCATCATGGTCACGACGCCGCCCAGCATGGCAGTGAGCCCCAGCCTCATGTCATAGTCGATGAGGTAAGTCTCCACGGGCATTGGAGTCCTCAGAAAAATCACCATCATCATTATCATTGTCTTGGCCACGATGTCATCAGGGTGAGCGAGACTGTCGGGGGGCCACATCTCTCGCCTGAAGGCGCTGAACTACTGCAGTGAGCCGATTAAGACTCTCAGTCACCACTTGTAGACTATCAGTACACTATCGGTCGCTGGCAGTCAAACACTCGTTCAACCTGTCCTCAACGCCTATAATATTTGCAGACAATTCCTCAACCCTTGTCCTAATCTTCTTGTTGGCTCCCTTGATCGACATCAGATGGATACGCAAATCATCACTTATCTCTAGATCCTACGGAAGTTTATTGCCCTCCTCATTATCAGATTTCTAATGTTGCGAGTTCACCATCTTTCAAACAATTGAATCAAATAGCAGGAAAACATTGTACCGTGGTCAAGCTTGCTCTGATACCACATGATGTACCCTTCAACAGACAATCGACGACATGAATAAATTTTCCAATCTTTCACGGTACAAAAAATTGCAATAAGTATTTATTTTCAATCTGAAGCACTTCTCCTCTTGCAAAATTAGGCGCAGCTACTAGTCTCAGTACGTCTGAAGAAGCAAAACCAAATCAGTTTGTATAGCAGTGTAACTACGATCCAGAATTAGGCTTACCAGATGCAAACCCAACCAAACAACATGCAAACCCTGCGAACAACCAGAATCACATGGACGAGCACAAGTACCCACATAAAGATTAGAAGATCGAGCCTCCACCAGGTCCTCTAGGGATTCTTCACCGGAACACATAGAACCTGGCCGGCAGAACATGGCGATTTTTATAGGTCTTCTTCTCAAGAAAAAATAACTCCACCCTAATACATGGCCAGATTGCCTTATTAATAGTGCACATAGTAACAAAGTTGCACTACTGCCAGATGGTCCTAACGCGATAGTACAATCGAAGACCCTTCGACAAAACTGTGTGCGATGCATTAATCACCAATGGTGGTGTAAGAAAACCGTAAAAAATGAGACAAACTTTTTGCAATGGCGGAGACATTAAACACGATTCAGACTATTGTTACGTGTGTGATGTGCGGCATACGGTTCACTCGAATGAACTGTTTGTGATGATCGTAACAACAGAAACAGTCATCCACATGAAGGTGTGTGCGATATAGAATATACAGTTCAATCAGATGAACTGTTTGTGATTAGGCAACACAACAGAAACAGCTAGCCAGATCAAGGTGTGTGCGATATAGGGCATACAATTTACTCGGATGAACTATTTGCGATGAGCCAAGACAACATAATGGTTCAACTTAACAAGATGTGTATGATACGCGGCTAACATGTCAGTAACCGAAAATGTGTGGGAATACTGATAATAACATAGATGATTGCTGCTAATAAACCATGTTTGTTGTGGGCAAACACTTGCTGGTATGCAATTTTCAGTGATGGACGAAATCATCACCGACGGGTTCCCTAGTTTACTCCATATGCGATGTGATTTGCTCTGTCTTCAAATGAACAACATATATAACCAAAAATAAACATCCAATTACATAAGTGACTATACAAAACATCCGCACGCACCTCAATAAACAATTACATGCATTATAAACTAGGAGGAACAATCATCTAATCATCTACTTCTTCTAAGGCTGCCTTTGCTCCGTGGCTTGATCCCTTGTCCAGGGCCGGACGAAGGCACTTCCTCATGTCAACGATCCGCTTGTACATCTCGTAGCTTGTGTACACGTCCTTGACCGCGTACTTGATGTGTTCTTCATCCAGTCTCTGCTCCCAGGCACTATGCCATGCGATCTTGTCCTTGTTGCACACAGCCTTCATTTTCTTCTAGTAGGGGTCGATGATGGCTGAGGCGAGGTCAACCAGGGAGTTCTGCTTGTTCTTTGGGCTGCCCCAGACCCTGTAGTGGTGACGGATGTCGACAAGGTTCTGGCAGGCCAAGCTCGAAACCTCGAGTGCTTTTAGATCATTGATGATGTCCACTGTAGTGAAACTATAGTCGCAACTCTTGATAAACCTGGTGAAACGCTCGCAAGGCCTTGTGGCCAGGCAATAGTGGTAGATGAGGACGTGATGGAGCATGCACAATTGGGCAACGACAACCTTCTGATCACGCCCGACACGACCGACGATGAACTCGAGGTTGAAGCTGACCACATGGTACTTGTCTTCGGCAAGCAACTGCTCCATAGTTTGGATGGAGCTCTCCATCGAGATTGGCTGGTTCATGTACACCACTGATATATCCATTTTGCATCATGCTTTTATATCGATATTTATTGCATTATGGGTTGTTATTACATGTTATGTCACAATACTTATGGCTATTCTCTCTTATTTTACAAGGTTTACATGAAGAGGGAGAATGATGACAGCTGGGATTCTGGGTTGGAGAAGGAGCAAATATTAGAGACCTATTCTGCACAGCTCCAAAAGTCCCAAACTCCATGAAAGTCAATTTGGGATTTAATAAAAAATACTGAGCCAAAGAAATACCAGAGGGGGCCCACACCCTAGTCACGAGGGTGGGGGGACGCCCCCCTGCCTAGTGGGCCCCCCTGGCAGCCCTCTGGTGGCCATCTTCTGCTATATGAAGTCTTTTACCCTGTAAAAAATCATAAGCAAGCTTTCGGGTTGAAACTCCGCCGCCACGAGGCGGAACCTTGGCGAAACCAATCTAGGGCTCCGGTGGAGCTGCTCTGCCAGGGAAACTTTCCTCCGGGAGGGGTAAATCATCACCATCGTCATCACCATCGATCTTCTCAACGGGAGGGGGTCAATCTCCATCAACATCTTCACCAGCACCATCTCCTCTCAAACCCTAGTTCATCTCTTGTATCCAATCTTTGTCCCAAAACCTCGGATTGGTACCTGTGGGTTGCTAGTAGTGTTGATTACTCCTTGTAGTTGATGCTAGTTCGTTTATTTGGTGGAAAAGATCATTTGTTCAGATCCTTAATGCACATTAATACCACTCTGATCATGAACATGAATATGCTTTGTGAGTAGTTACGTTTGTTCCTGAGGACATGGGTGAAGTCTTGCTATAAGTAGTCATGTGAATTTTGTATTCGTTTGATATTTTGATGAGATGTATGTTGTCTCACCTCTAGTGGTGTTATGTGAACATCGACTACATGACACTTCACCATTATTTGATCCTAGAGGAAGGCATTGGGAAGTAATAAGTAGATGATGGGTTGCTAGAGTGACAGAAGCTTAAACCCTAGTTTATGCGTTGCTTCGTAAGGGGCTAATTTGGATCTACATGTTTTATGCTATGGTTAGGTTTACCTTAATACTTCTTTTGTAGTTCCGGATGCTTGCAATAGGGGTTAATCATAAGTGGGATGCTTGTCCAAGAAAGGGCAGTACCCAAGCACCGGTCCATCCACATATCAAATAATCAAAGTAACGAACGCGAATCATATGAACGTGATGAAAACTAGCTTGACGATAATTCCCATGTGTCCTCAGGAGCGCTTTTCTCTATATAAGAACTTGTCCAGGCTTGTCCTTTGCTACAAAAATGATTGGGCCACCTTGCTGCACCTTATTTACTTTTGTTACTTGTTACTCGTTACAAATTACCTTATCACAAAACTATCTGTTACCGATAATTTCAGTGCTTGCAGAGAATACCTTACTGAAAACTGCTTGTCATTTCCTTCTTCTCCTCGTTGGGTTCGACACTCTTACTTATCAAAAGGACTATGATAGATCCCCTACTGTCAGGACCCCGACTCAATGCCACATCGATCTAGCATGTAACACCTCATATCACTTTGCGGCCTCACGCACGGTATTCCCACGGGTGTCGCCTTACCTTTGCCCGGGACCGTTTGCGCCTTTTGGCACACGTATATGACAGTGTCGCTAGCATCCATATGATAAGGAGCCCGGGCTGACATGGCTAGTCGTAAACCCAAAGTGGCACAGACTTACAGGGACAGGCATCCATGACCCAGCATCGAACGTGTCGGTCATCAGCGAGTGAATCCAGGCTGTAGCACTGGGCTAGCAGGACTCCGGTGAACCGGGCTGTAGCGGGCTAACAGGACTCCGGTATTCATCGCGTGACATTTCCCTGAAGGGACAGACACATGAACAAAGAAGGACACATGCCGGCCAGCCTAAGTGTTCCGGAGCAGTAGCAAGCTACCATGGCTCGGTGGAAACACTAGGAGACATTTCCCGGTAAGAGAGGCTACTAAAGATAAACAACTAGATAGTCAGATCCCACACATACCAAGCATTTCAATAACATACACACAATATGCTCGATATGTGCAATACAACATGGTATCACAAAATGACTCTACGGCTCAAGTAGTTTATTCATTAGGCTCCGAGGAGCGAGATATTACAAACAGGGGTCTCATGACCCAACAATCAGAGCATACAAATCAAAGCACAAGCGGAAGCTATCATGTCTGAGTACAGACATCTATAAATGAAAAAGGCTGAGAAGCCTGACTATCTACCAGATCCTGCCGAGGGCACAAGATCGTAGCTGAGGTAACAAGCTAAACGTCGAAGTCCAAGCGGAACTAATAGTGAGACTGAAGTCTCTCTGCAAAAACATAAAATAGGCAAACGTGAGTACAAATGTACCCAGCAAGACTTACATCAGAACTAACTACATATGCATCATTATCAACAAAGGGGATGGTGGGGTTTAACTGCAGCAAGCCAGCTTTGACTCGGTGGCTATCCTAAACTACGACTGCAATGTAACTCTTTTGAGGTGGCGCACACGAGTCCACATATTCACCATATCAATACACCACTATGGAACCGCTCCCGTCTCCCTACGAGAACGCCATCCATAGCACTCACACTTATCTTGCGTATTTTAGAGTATCCACTTTCACTTGTCTATGAACTGATATAAGCAACCCAGAAGTCCTTTTCCGCGGACACGGCTATTCGAATAGATCATATTAACCCTGCAGGGGTGTACTTCTTCACACACGCTCTCACCACTTACCGCCGTTTACACGACATGTACTCGGCAACCTTCAAGCGGAAAGCCCAACATGGGTGTCGGCCACGGCCTGCCTAAACACTCAAGTCCCTAGTCCAGGTTTATCGCCTATTCGGGTTCCATCCATGAGGAGATCCGGCCGGAGTTTCGCTCACAGCCCCAAACGATGTGAACAGGGTTCCGTGACACCAAACGGGCGCCCGGTTTACCCGGCCACGTGCCTACCGCATCACAGCCCACCCCTACGGTCAGCGCTGCGCACGGCCTCCAGCATACTACAAACACCAGAAACTACTTGCAGCTCCTGGACAGAGGACAAGGGTGATTAAGAAGCCGAGAGGGTCCATTGGTTTCGGGCCCAATGCGTGGTAGTAGCTGAATCATGGATCACAAACACAGAACTCAGTTCCTGAGGACGGCTGCAATGAGACAACCCACCATGTACTCCTACATGGCCTCTCACCGCTACCTTTACCAAATCGTATTCACACACTTAGCTCACACACAGTAGGACATGTTCACACACCTCTGATTCATCCCGGATGAATCAGACCTGACTCAACTCTAAGTAGTAGCAGGCGTGACAAACAAGCATGAATGAGTAGGCACAACAGTGCTCAAACAACTCCTACTCATGCTAGTGGGTTTCATCTATTTACTGTGGCAATGACAGGTCATGCAAAGGATAAAGGGGTTCAGCTACCGCAGCAGGTAACAGATGAATCGTTGTTGTCCTAATGCAGTAAAAGAGAGCAGGAGCGAGAGAGTGGGATTGTATCGGAATGAACAAGGGGGTTTTGCTTGCCTGGCACTTCTGAAGATAGCATTGAGTCTTCATCAGTGTCAACGATCGCATCATCGGTATCACGTCTATCGAGAGGGGACAAATACCGGCAACACAGAAGGGAACACAATCAATGCAATGCACAATATGATGCATGATCATGACATGGCAAAATGAATGTGTTTTGGGCTAATGCAACTAGCAACAGATTAAATGAAGTTGGTTTGAATACAAGATTCAAATTCAAACTCCATATGTGATTATTCAAATGCCATTTAATTGATTTGTGCTAAACAGCACCTATAAGTTGTTCTAACATGCATGAAAATGGTACAGATGGATTCCTTGAATTTTTCTGATAATTTTTCATATATAATTTATTTAATTTGGAGTTACGGTTAATTTTCTATGATTTATAGAAGTTTTAGCTATTTTCTGAAATTATTAAATCATTTAAGATTATTTAAATTCCCGAAAGGAATTATTGCGTCATCATGACCTCATAGTGACGTCAGCAGGTCAACGGGCGCCGTCCAGGTCAAACTGACCTGTGGGACCCATATGTCAGCGTCACAGGTTAAACAGGGGGGTTTAGTTTAGTTTAATTAAAGATTAGGGCACTAGGGCCCACATGTCAGTGTCAGCAGGGGGGTAATTAAATTAAAATAAACTAAACTAATTAACAGGGGGGGCTGGCCCCACCTGTCATCGACCCAGGGGGGGTCAAACCCCTGGTCAGCAGGGCCTAACCTGCCGGCGGCTTGACGCCGGCGAGGCCGAGACGGCGGAGGCCTTCGGATTTCTTGCTCCGGCGGCCAAACGGGCGGATGAGGGCGTCTACGTGGAGCTGGGACTCGCCCGCATCCATCTATGCAAACGGCAGGGGCTGAGGTGGCCCGAGCTCACCGGAGGCAAGCTCGCGGCGGTGGCCGGAGTTCGGGCGAGGTCGGGGTTGGCGTTAGGGGGCACGGGAGGGGAAGCTGGTGTGTGAGTTAGGTTCCTAGTGAGGTGTGGAGCATGTTGCCGTGCTCGGTAGCTAGATTCGGTGGCTCTGGCCTTGTCCGCGTCATCGCCGGCGGTGAGGAGCTCACAGCCCCGGTGAAAAGGGCGGCTAGCGTGCGGGAACGAGCGCGGGGAGGAGGGGAAATGGAAGAGGAGCTCACAGCGGATCCGGTAGAGGCAACGGCGAGGCCGGGGAGGGGCTGGAGCTCGCGAATCCTCGGAAGTTCGCCGGCGGCCGAAGGTTGGGGACGAGCTCCGGGAAGACGCTACAGGGCTCCCGCGGTCGAATGGGTTGGTGTAGAAGACGCAGAAGGCGATGGCGGTTCCTCTGAACTCATCGGAGAGGCACGGGGTGGACGGTGGCCGCGGTGATGCTCGTCGGCGGCGACGGGTGTGTTCGGTGGCTGCGCGCGAGAGAGCCAGAGGAAGAGAGGAGCTCGGGGAGAGAGTGAGAGGCCTGGGGGGGTGCGTGGCGTCGCGGACGGGGTCCAGGGCGACGAGAGGAAGCAGGAGGTGGCCAGGGGGAAGCAGGAGGTGGCCGAGGCCTCTCGGGCGCGCGCCACGCCTCGCCTCTGTTCGTCCTCCTGGCAAAGGAGGAAGATGACAAGGGGGGGGGGGGAAGGAGGTGGGCTGGGCCGGCCAGATGGGCTGGCCAGCTGGGCCGGCTACAGGTAAGTGGCCCAGGTAGGCTTCTGTTCTTTTTATTTTTTTCTTCTGTTTTGTTTTATTTAATTTATTTTGCCACTGTTTTGAATTTAAAATAATTCAAACAATGCCAAAAACTCCTCTGAATATTTTATATTGCTAAATGGACTTTTCCAAAAGCTTATAAAATATATCAGGGGTATTTGAAATTATATTCTAATTATATGAATATAATTCAAATTCAAATAGCTAATGAATTAAATCCAAAGTCCCAAAAATAATTCCTTAAAAATGTTCAATATTTTGGGTGGGACCAGAACCCTTACCAAAAATTATCAAACATTTAAGAAGAGCATTTTGGAGCAATGAATGAGATTTCTAGGGTTTTTGCCCCTCTTTTATTTAAGTTTTTGAGGCTTCCAAAATTCCCTCAGTTCAAATTTTCAGAATTTAAACATGATGCACACATGAGCTAGCCTAGAGCACTACCAGCAGCTAGGGATGTGACAACTCACCCCCACTAAACAAGAATCTCGTCTCGAGATTCAAGCGTAGGGTAGGATGAAGGGAAAACGCAAACTAGTACAATCTTCACGATCCAGGTTGCACTTCAAATGAACGTTGATTTGAACACCATCTTTGTCTTGTCGTCTTGCTCTGAGAACTTCAGCTAATCATGACAAGAAGAGGAAAGGAAAACTCTAGAAGGATCGGTCTCCTCGAAGATCGAACAACTTAGGATCAACTCATGGTTTGAGACATGGAAATATCTCTCAAGCTGAGAGACGAAGCACACCTTTAGAGGAATGGAGTGGAACAGATGACGAAGGTTCACTAGGTAGACAACGATTCCACACCTAAAAAGGGTGGTAAACGATTATCAATGTAGCGAGGAGTTGAGTTGCCATGATACCACAACGAGGCACCTTAGGGACGGTGACTCGTAGAAATATCCCCTTAAGTGGCAAAAAGAATTACCTTTGATATAGAGATCATTTAGACTCTCTATATCAGCCTAAGGCAAATCACAGCAATCGATTGGCGGGGGTCGGTAGAATGGCATACTCGGACTTGGATGATGTGGATTACCTTGTTGAAGACAACGTAATGGATGAATTTGCTTATCACCGGAAATGGAGGAGACCCATGGTAGAATGACACATTGGCGGTGCAAGCTGGGAACAAAATGCAAATGCTGGGAATGATTCTGGTAACTGGGGAAGAACCCAACAATAGGGAGTGAATTCACTGTTTGAGAAGGTCACATCATTGCCGAGGGAACTGAGAGCATCCCAATTAGAGCCGATGATAACACGTAGCGCTTGTGCGTGCTCTCAAGAACTTGAGCATTTCCACAATCATCAAGGTTTCGAGATCAACAGTTAACATACAGAAGATAGTAGGAACTGAACTGAGGCTTGAATCAACAATCTTATAAGTCTACGGATTAGTAAGACGTGATCCTGATAGAAAGAAGAGATAGCCTAGTTCTTAATCCCCGTAGAAGAGAAGATGATGACTCAGATCAGAAGGCCATGAGGTATAAGGAGTAAAAAGAGCCTTACGTTCCATCCCACAATCAATTCCCTTATATAACTAAAGAATTTCTAGACTCAACTTCAACCAGTTTGGCTTGGTAATCCTACAGGCAGTCAAGCTCTGATACCAACGCTGTCAGGACCCCGACGAATGCCACATCGATCTAGCATGTAACACCTCATATCACTTTGCGGCCTCACGCACGGTATTCCCACGGGTGTCGCCTTACCTTTGCCCGGGACCGTTTGCGCCTTTTGGCACACGTATATGACAGTGTCGCTAGCATCCATATGATAAGGAGCCCGGGCTGACATGGCTAGTCGTAAACCCAAAGTGGCACAGACTTACAGGGACAGGCATCCATGACCCAGCATCGAACGTGTCGGTCATCAGCGAGTGAATCCAGGCTGTAGCACTGGGCTAGCAGGACTCCGGTGAACCGGGCTGTAGCGGGCTAACAGGACTCCGGTATTCATCGCGTGACATTTCCCTGAAGGGACAGACACAGGAACAAAGAAGGACACATGCCGGCCAGCCTAAGTGTTCCGGAGCAGTAGCAAGCTACCATGGCTCGGTGGAAACACTAGGAGACATTTCCCGGTAAGAGAGGCTACTAAAGATAAACAACTAGATAGTCAGATCCCACACATACCAAGCATTTCAATAACATACACACAATATGCTCGATATGTGCAATACAACATGGTATCACAAAATGACTCTACGACTCAAGTAGTTTATTCATTAGGCTCCGAGGAGCGAGATATTACAAACAGGGGTCTCATGACCCAACAATCAGAGCATACAAATCAAAGCACAAGCGGAAGCTATCATGTCTGAGTACAGACATCTATAAATGAAAAAGGCTGAGAAGCCTGACTATCTACCAGATCCTGCCGAGGGCACAAGATCGTAGCTGAGGTAACAAGCTAAACGTCGAAGTCCAAGCGGAACTAATAGTGAGACTGAAGTCTCTCTGCAAAAACATAAAATAGGCAAACGTGAGTACAAATGTACCCAGCAAGACTTACATCAGAACTAACTACATATGCATCATTATCAACAAAGGGGATGGTGGGGTTTAACTGCAGCAAGCCAGCTTTGACTCGGTGGCTATCCTAAACTACGACTGCAATGTAACTCTTTTGAGGTGGCGCACACGAGTCCACATATTCACCATATCAATACACCACTATGGAACCGCTCCCGTCTCCCTACGAGAACGCCATCCATAGCACTCACTCTTATCTTGCGTATTTTAGAGTATCCACTTTCACTTGTCTATGAACTGATATAAGCAACCCAGAAGTCCTTTTCCGCGGACACGGCTATTCGAATAGATCATATAACCCTGCAGGGGTGTACTTCTTCACACACGCTCTCACCACTTACCGCCGTTTACATGACATGTACTCGGCAACCTTCAAGCGGAAGCCCAACGTGGGTGTCGGCCACGGCCTGCCTAAACACTCAAGTCCCTAGTCCAGGTTTATCGCCTATTCGGGTTCCATCCATGAGGAGATCCGACCGGAGTTTCGCTCACAGCCCCAAACGATGTGAATAGGGTTCCGTGACACCAAACGGGCGCCCGGTTTACCCGGCCACGTGCCTACCGCATCACAGCCCACCCCTACGGTCAGCGGCGCACGGCCTCCAGCATACTACAAACACCAGAAACTACTTGCAACTCCTGGACAGAGGACAAGGGTGATTAAGAAGCCGAGAGGGTCCATTGGTTTCAGGCCCAATGCGTGGTAGTAGCTGAATCATGGATCACAAACACAGAACTCAGTTCCTGAGGACGGCTGCAATGAGACAACCCACCATGTACTCCTACATGGCCTCTCACCGCTACCTTTACCAAATCGTATTCACACACTTAGCTCACACACAGTAGGACATGTTCACACACCTCTGATTCATCCCGGATGAATCAGACCTGACTCAACTCTAAGCAGTAGCAGGCGTGACAAACAAGCATGAATGAGTAGGCACAACAGGGCTCAAACAACTCCTACTCATGCTAGTGGGTTTCATCTATTTACTGTGGCAATGACATGTCATGCAAAGGATAAAGGGGTTCAGCTACCGCAGCAGGTAACAGATGAATCGTTGTTGTCCTAATGCAGTAAAAGAGAGCAGGAGCAAGAGAGTGGGATTGTATCGGAATGAACAAGGGGGTTTTGCTTGCCTGGCACTTCTGAAGATAGCATTGAGTCTTCATCAGTGTCAACGATCGCATCATCGGTATCACGTCTATCGAGAGGGGACAAATACCGGCAACACAGAAGGGAACACAATCAATGCAATGCACAATATGATGCATGATCATGACATGGCAAAATGAATGTGTTTTGGGCTAATGCAACTAGCAACAGATTAAATGAAGTTGGTTTGAATACAAGATTCAAATTCAAACTCCATATGTGATTATTCAAATGCCATTTAATTGATTTGTGCTAAACAGCACCTATAAGTTGTTCTAACATGCATGAAAATGGTACAGATGGATTTCTTGAATTTTTCTGATAATTTTTCATATATAATTTATTTAATTTGGAGTTACGGTTAATTTTCTATGATTTATAGAAGTTTTAGCTATTTTCTGAAATTATTAAATCATTTAAGATTATTTAAATTCTAGAAAGGAATTATTGCGTCATCATGACCTCATAGTGACGTCAGCAGGTCAACGGGCGCCGTCCAGGTCAAACTGACCTGTGGGACCCATATGTCAGCGTCACAGGTTAAACAGGGGGGTTTAGTTTAGTTTAATTAAAGATTAGGGCACTAGGGCCCACATGTCAGTGTCAGCAGGGGGGTAATTAAATTAAAATAAACTAAACTAATTAACAGGGGGGGCTGGCCCCACCTGTCATCGACCCAGGGGGGGTCAAACCCCTGGTCAGCAGGGCCTAACCTGCCGGCGGCTTGACACCGGCGAGGCCGAGACGGCGGAGGCCTTCGGATTTCTTGCTCCGGCGGCCAAACGGGCGGATGAGGGCGTCTACGTGGAGCTGGGACTCGCCCGCATCCATCTGTGCAAACGGCAGGGCTGAGGTGGCCCGAGCTCACCGGAGGCAAGCTCGCGGCGGTGGCCGGAGTTCGGGCGAGGTCGGGGTTGGCGTTAGGGGGCACGGGAGGGGAAGCTGGTGTGTGAGTTAGGTTCCTGGTGAGGTGTGGAGCACGTTGCCGTGCTCGGTAGCTAGCTCCGGTGGCTCTGGCCTTGTCCGCGTCATCGCCGGCGGTGAGGAGCTCACGGCCCCGGTGAAAAGGGCGGCTAGCGTGCGGGAACGAGCGCGGGGAGGAGGGGAAATGGAAGAGGAGCTCACAGCGGATCCGGTAGAGGCAACGGCGAGGCCGGGGAGGGGCTGGAGCTCGCGAATCCTCGGAAGTTCGCCGGCGGCCGAAGGTTGGGGACGAGCTCCGGGAAGACGCTACAGGGCTCCCGCGGTCGAATGGGTTGGTGTAGAAGACGCAGAAGGCGATGGCGGTTCCTCTGAACTCATCGGAGAGGCACGGGGTGGACGGTGGCCGCGGTGATGCTCGTCGGCGGCGACGGGTGTGTTCGGTGGCTGCGCGCGAGAGAGCCAGAGGAAGAGAGGAGCTCGGGGAGAGAGTGAGAGGCCTGGGGGGGTGCGTGGCGTCGCGGACGGGGTCCAGGGCGACGAGAGGAAGCAGGAGGTGGCCAGGGGGAAGCAGGAGGTGGCCGAGGCCTCTCGGGCGCGCGCCACGCCTCGCCTCTGTTCGTCCTCCTGGCAAAGGAGGAAGATGACAAGGGGGGGGGAAGGAGGTGGGCTGGGCCGGCCAGATGGGCTGGCCAGCTGGGCCGGCTACAGGTAAGTGGCCTAGTTAGGCTTCTATTCTTTTTATTTTTTTCTTCTGTTTTGTTTTATTTAATTTATTTTGCCACTGTTTTGAATTTAAAATAATTCAAACAATGCCAAAAACTCCTCTGAATATTTTATATTGCTAAATGGACTTTTCCAAAAGCTTATAAAATATATCAGGGGTATTTGAAATTATATTCTAATTATATGAATATAATTCAAATTCAAATAGCTAATGAATTAAATCCAAAGTCCCAAAAATAATTCCTTAAAAATGTTCAATATTTTGGTTGGGACCAGAACCCTTACCAAAAATTATCAAACATTTAAGAAGAGCATTTTGGAGCAATGAATGAGATTTCTAGGGTTTTTGCCCCTCTTTTATTTAAGTTTTTGAGGCTTCCAAAATTCCCTCAGTTCAAATTTTCAGAATTTAAACATGATGCACACATGAGCTAGCCTAGAGCACTACCAGCAGCTAGGGATGTGACAACTCACCCCCACTAAACAAGAATCTCGTCTCGAGATTCAAGCGTAGGGTAGGATGAAGGGAAAACGCAAACTAGTACAATCCTCATGATCCAGGTTGCACTTCAAATGAACGTTGATTTGAACACCATCTTTGTCTTGTCGTCTTGCTCTGAGAACTTCAGCTAATCATGACAAGAAGAGGAAAGGAAAACTCTAGAAGGATCGGTCTCCTCGAAGATCGAACAACTTAGGATCAACTCATGGTTTGAGACATGGAAATATCTCTCAAGCTGAGAGACGAAGCACACCTTTAGAGGAATGGAGTGGAACAGATGACGAAGGTTCACTAGGTAGACAACGATTCCACACCTAAAAAGGGTGGTAAACGATTATCAATGTAGCGAGGAGTTGAGTTGCCATGATACCACAACGAGGCACCTTAGGGACGGTGACTCGTAGAAATATCCCCTTAAGTGGCAAAAAGAATTACCTTTGATATAGAGATCATTTAGACTCTCTATATCAGCCTAAGGCAAATCACAGCAATCGATTGGCGGGGGTCGGTAGAATGGCATACTCGGACTTGGATGATGTGGATTACCTTGTTGAAGACAACGTAATGGATGAATTTGCTTATCACCGGAAATGGAGGAGACCCATGGTAGAATGACACATTGGCGGTGCAAGCTGGGAACAAAATGCAAATGCTGGGAATGATTCTGGTAACTGGGGAAGAACCCAACAATAGGGAGTGAATTCACTGTTTGAGAAGGTCACTGGGGAAGACTATTGAATTCAAATGGGATTTATTGGAAAGAATTAAACGGAACTCTGAAGATTGGGATCTCGATGAATGTAAGGAGTCAGGTATGACACCTAAGTTTGATTGTGTTAAATCTTTTATGGATACCGATGCTTTTCATGGATTTAGCACTAAATATGGACTTGACTCTGAGATAGTAGCTTCCTTCTGTGAATAATTTTCTACTCATGTTGACCTCCCTAAGGAGAAGTGGTTTAAATATAATTCTCCCACTGAAGTAAAAGTAGCAGCACCTATTAAATTTTAAGAAAATACTATCACTTATAGTGATCCTATTGTTCCTACTACTTATGTTGAGAAACCACCTTTCCCTGTTAGGATAAAGGCTCATGCTAAAGCTTCAACTGTGGTTTGTAAGAGTAATACTAGAACATATACACCACCTAAGAAAATTAAAGTTGAACCTAATATTGCTATGGTTAAAGATCTGTTGGCTGATAATATTGATGGGAATGTTATTTATTTCTGTGATGCAGCTGCTAGAATTGCTAGACCCGATGCTAAGAAACATAGACCTGTTGTAGGCGTGCCTGTTATTTCTCTTAAAATAGGAGATCATTGTTATCATGGCTTATGTGATATTGGTGCTAGTGCTAGTGCAATACCTCATTCCTTATACAAAGAAATTATGCACGATATTTCACCTGCTGAGATACAAGAAATAGATGTTACAATTAAGCTTGCCAATAGAGATACTATTTCACCAATTGGGATTGTTAGAGATGTTGAAGTCTTGTGTGGGAAAGTTAAATATCCTGTTGATTTTCTTGTTCTTGGCTCCCCACAAGATGACTTTTGTCCCATTATATTTGGTAGACCCTTCTTGAATACTGTTAATGCTAGGATAGATTGCGGAAAGGATGTTGTTACTATTGGTTTGGGAGATATGTCTCATGAGTTTAATTTTGCTAAATTTTGTAGACAACCTCATGATAAAGAATTGCCTAGTAAGGATGAAATTATTGGTCTTGCTTCTATTGCCGTGCATCCTAATGATCCTTTAGAATAATATTTGATAGACCATGAAAATGATATGTTTATGAATGAAAGAAGGGAGATAGATGAAGTATTCTTTAAACAGGGACCTATTTTGAACCACAACTTGCCCGTTGAAATCTTAGGGGTTCCTCCACCACCCAAGGGTGATCCCGTGTTTGAGCTTAAACCATTACCTGATACTCTTAAATATGCTTATCTTGATGAAAAGAAGATATATCCTGTTATTATTAGTGCTAACCTTTCAAAGCAGGAAGAGGAGAGATTATTGAAAACTCTGAAGAAGCACCATGCTGCTATTGGATATACTTTTGATGATCTTAAGGGCATTAGTCCCACTTTATGCCAACACAAAATAAATTTGGAGAAAGACGCCAAACCAGTTATTGATCACCAACGACGATTAAATCCTAAGATGAAAGAAGTAGTAAGAAAGGAAATACTAAAGCTCCTGGAGGGAGGTATAATTTATCTCGTTGCTGATAGTCAGTGGGTAAGCCCTGTCCATTGTGTCCCTAAGAAGGGAGGTATTACTGTTGTTCCTAATGATAAAGATGAATTGATCCCGCAAAGAATTATTACAGGTTATAGGATGGTAATTGATTTCCGTAAGTTAAATAAAGCTACTAAAAAGGATCATTACCCTCTCCTTTTATTGTTCAAATGCTAGAAAGATTATCTAAGCATACACATTTTTGCTTTCTAGATGGTTACTCTGGTTTCTCTCAAATACCTGTGTCAGCAGAGGATCAAGAAAAGACCACTTTTACTTGCCCTTTCGGTACTTTTGCTTATAGACATATGCCTTTTGGTTTATGTAATGCACCTGCTACCTTTCAAAGATGCATCATGGCTATATTCTTTGACTTTTGTGAAAAGATTTGTGAGGTTTTCATGGATGATTTCTTCGTTTATGGGTCTTCTTTTGATGATTGCTTGAGCAACCTTGATCGAGTTTTGCAGATATGTGAAGATATAGTCTCGTCTTGAATTGGGAGAAGTGCCACTTTATGGTTAATTAAGGTATTGTCTTGGGGCATAAAATTTCTGAAAGAGGTATTGAAGTTGATAAAACTAAGGTTGATGCTATTGAAAATATGTCGTGTCCCAAGGACATTAAAGGTATAAGAAGTTTCCTTGGTCATGCCGGTTTTTCTAGGAGGTTCATTAAGGACTTCTCTAAAATTTCTAGGCCTCTGACTAATCTCTTACAAAAAGATATTCCTTTTGTCTTCGATGATGATTGTGTAGAAGCATTTGAAATACTTAAGAAAGCTTTGATTTTTGCACCTACTGTTCAGCCACCTGATTGGAATTTACCCTTTGAAATTATGTGTGATGCTAGTGATTATGCCGTAGGTGCTGTTCTAGGACAAAGATTTGATAAGAAACTAAATGTTATTCAGCATGCTAGTAAGACTCTAGGCAGTGCCCAGAGAAATTATGCTACTACTGAAAAAGAATTTTTAGCAGTTGTATTTGCTTGTGATAAGTTCAGGCCTTATATTGTTGATTCTAAAGTAACTATTCACACTGATCATGCTGCTATTAAATATCTTATGGAAAAAGAAAGATGCTAAACCTAGACTAATTTGATGGGTTCTCCTACTACAAGAATTTGATTTACATATTATTGATAGAAAGGTAGCTGAGAACCCCATTGCAGACAACTTGTCTAGGTTAGAGAATGTTCTTGATGAACCACTACCTATTGATGATAGCTTTCCTGATGAACAATTAGCTGTCATAAATGCTTCTCGTATTGCTCCATGGTATGCTGATTATGCTAATTACATTGTTGCTAAATTCATACCACCTAGTTTCACATACCAGCAAAAGAAAAAGTTTTTCTATGATTTAAGACATTACTTTTGGGATGATCCACACCTTTATAAAGAAGGAGTAGATGGTGTTATTAGACGTTGTGTACCCGAGCATGAATAGGAACAGATCCTACGCAAGTGTCACTCCGAGGCATACGGAGGACACCACGCTGGAGATAAAACTGCACATAAGGTATTGCAATCTGGTTTTTATTGGCCTACTCTCTTCAAAGATGCTCGTAAGTTTGTCTTGTCTTGTGATGAATGTCAAAGAATAGGTAATATTAGTAGATGTCAAGAAATGCCTATGAATTATTCTCTTGTTATTGAACCATTTGATGTTTGGGGCTTTGATTATATGGGACCGTTTCCTTCCTCTAATGCGTATACATATATTTTAGTTGCTGTTGATTACGTTACTAAGTGGGTAGAAGCTATTCCAACTAGTAGTGCTGATCATAACACTTCTATTAAGATGCTTAAAGAAGTTATTTTTCCAAGGTTTGGAGTCCCTAGATATCTTATGACTGGCGGTGGTTCACATTTTATTCATGGTGCTTTCCGTAAGATGCTTGCTAAGTATGATGTTAATCATAGAATCGCATCTCCTTAGCACCCGCAGTCTAGTGGTCAAGTAGAGTTGAGCAATAGAGAGCTCAAATTAATTTTGCAAAAGACTGTTAATAGATCTAGAAAGAATTGGTCCAAGAAACTTGATGATGCATTATGGGCTTATAGAACTGCATATAAAAATCCTATGGGCATGTCTTCGTATAAAATGTTTTATGGAAAGGCATGTCACTTACCTCTCGAACTAGAACTTAAGGCATATTGGGCCATTAAAGAGCTCAATTATGATTTCAAATTTGCCGGTGAGAAGAGGCTATTTGACATTAGCTCACTTGATGAATGGAGAACCCAGGCCTACGAGAATGTCAAACTGTTTAAAGAAAAAGTTAAAAGATGGCATGACAAAAGGATACAAAAGCGTGAGTTTAATGTATGTGATTATGTGTTGCTATTCAACTCTCGTTTAAGATTTTTTGCAGGAAAACTTCTCTCTAAATGGGAAGGCCCTTACGTTATCGAGGAGGTCTATCGTTTCGGTGCCACAAAAATCAACAACTTTGTAGGCACGAATCCAAAGGTGGTGAACAGACAAAGAATCAAACATTATATCTTAGGTAATCCTATAAATGTTGAAACTAATGTTATTGAAACCGTAACCCCGGAGGAATACATAAGGGACACTTTCCAGAATGTTTGAGACTCCGAAAAGGAATAGGTATGTGGTATGTTAAGTAAACCGACTCCAAAACAGTTCTAATAGAAATTTTTCTCCGTTTTGGAATATTTAAGAAAATAGGAAAATAAGAAGTAGTCTGGGAAGGACACGAGGTGTCCACGAGGGTGGAGGGTGCACCCTACCCCCCTAGGCGTGCCCCCTGCCTCGTGGGCACCTCGTGTGCTCTCCGGACTCTGTTTTCTTGCACGATACTTCTTTTGGTCAATAAAAATTCATTATATAATCTCCCAAAGGTTTTGACCACCGCATCACTCAAATATCCTCTGTCTTTGTTTCGAGCTGTTTTTCTGACAGATCTAGAGTACCATGACGTCTTCAAGTGCCCCCAAGGACAAGTTTTTTGAGAAGGTCATCAACCCCTACCTCGCGGAGGTGCTGCATCACCCTCAAACCATTGATATGCGTGAGGGGGTGCTGCACATCCGCGATGTTGAGGGACAAGGGAGGACCGGGAGCGTGGAGAAAAGACTCGAAGCAATGGAACAACAAGTTTTCAAGAGCCAAGGGATGGTGGAATGCAGACTCAACGCCAACCAGATGATGATCGCGGAGTTCACCAACAACCATAAGCTGGACGCCAAGAACGTTGGGGAGACCATCTTCAAGCTTCATGAGAAAATCGAGCACCTCCAATCCCAGATCTATGACCTGCAAAACCAAAACTATGAGTATGAATATAGATTCAAGAGGATGAGTTTGGCTGCAGATTTGAGGATCCCGGAGACTCGATCATCTTTCTATGATGGTGAGCCTATGCCTTGGAAGACGGACGACAAGCCTACACCATCAACAACCCCATCACATTCTTCACCAGCAAAGGAGACATAATTACATGGGTATGGGCACTCCCCTTGGCAACTTCCAAGCTTGGGGGAGGTGCCCCGGTATCGTATCACCATCACACTCTATCTTTACCGTTTTACTTAGTTCGATCCTTTTAGTAATATCTTGATCTAGTAGAATAAAGTTTTGGTATGATTTAGTTTTGAGTTTTGCCTTATGATCCCTCTATGTAATCGAGTCTGTGAGCTATATATAATAAAGATTAGTGTTGAGTCAAGGGCTTTGCTATCTTGTGATGATCTTAAGGGAATAAAAAGAGTAACAAGAAATAAAAGAGATCATATTGATCTTATGGAGAGTAATGACTTCACATATAAAGAGTATGATGATTAAAAGTTGTTGAGAGTTGGCAAACATAGTTTTGGTCATCATTGCAATTAATAGGAAGTAATAAAGAAAGAGAGGTTATCACATATAAATATACTATCTTGGACATCTTTTATGATTGTGAGCACTCATTAAAGTAGGACATGCTAAAGAGTTGATGTTGGACAAGGAAGACAACGTAATGGGTTATGTTTTCTAATATCTGAATTAAAGTATATTGTCATGGATCATCCAACATGTTTAGCTCGCCTTTCCCCCTCATGCTAGACAAATTCCTTGCACCAAGTAGAAATACTACTTGTGCTTCCAAATATCCTTAAACCCAGTTTTGCCATGAGAGTCCACCATATCTACCTATGGATTGAGTAAGATCCTTCAAGTAAGTTGTCATGTTGCATGCAATAAAAATTGCTCTCTAAATATGTATGACATATTAGTGTGGAGAAAATAAGCTTTATATGATCTTGTGATATGGAATTAATAAAAGCGACGGACTGCATAATAAAGGTCTGTATCACAAGTGGCAATATAAAGTGACGTTCTTTTGCATTAACATTTTGTGCATCCAACCAAAAAGCACATGACGACCTTTGCTTCCCTCTGCGAAGGGCCTATCTTTTACTTCTTGTCTTACATTAAGAGTCATGGTGATCTTCACCTTTCCTTTTACATTTTATCCTTTGGCAAGCACCTCGTGTTGGAAAGATCCTGATATATATATCCAATTGGATGTAAGTTAGCATGAACTATTATTGTTGACATTACCCTTGAGGTAAAAGGTTGGGAGGCAACACTATAAGGCCCTATCTTTCTCTGTGTCCGATTAAAACTCCATACCCATAAGTATTGTGTGAGTGTTAGCAATTCTGAAAGACTAAATGATAGTTGAGTATGTGGACTTGCTGAAAAGCTCTTATATTGACTCTTTTCGATGTTATGATAAATTGCAATTGCTTCAATGATCAAGATCATAGTTTGTTGGTTCTCAATGAAGTTTCTGATTCATACTTGATATTGTGAATAGATTGTTACTTTAGCATAAGAAATCATATGACAAAATTTATGTATGTTGCTGTTATAAGAATGATCATGATGCCCTCATGTCCGTATTTTATTTTATCGACACCTCTATCTCTAAACATGTGGACATATTTTTCTATATCGGCTTTCGCTCTAGGACAAGTAAGGTCTAAGCATGGGGGAGTTGATACGTCCATTTTGCATCATGCTTTTATATCATTATTTATTGCATTATGGGCGGTTATTACACGTTATGTCACAATACTTATGGCTATTCTCTCTTATTTTACAAGGTTTACATGAAGAGGGAGAATGCCAGCAGCTAGGATTCTGGGCTGGAAAAGGAGCAAATATTAGAGACCTATTCTGCATAGCTCCAAAAGTCCTAAAACTCCACGAAAGCCATTTTTGGATTTAATAAAAAATACTGAGCCGAAGAAATACTAGAGGGGGCCCACACCCTGGCCATGAGGGTGGGGGTGCGCCCTACCCCCCTGGGCGCGCCCCCTGCCTTGTGGGCCCCCTGGCAGCCCTCCGGTGGCCATCTTCTGCTATATGAAGTCTTTTACCCTGGAAAAAATCATAAGCAAGCTTTCGGGACGAAACTCCGCCGCCACGAGGCAGAACCTTGGCGGAACCAATCTAGGGCTCCGGCGGAGCTATTCTGCCGGGGAAACTTCCCACCAGGAGGGGGAAATCATCACCATCGTCATTACCATCGATTCTGCCGGGGAAACTTCCCTCCGGGAGGCCGAAATCATCACCATCTATCCTATCATCGGGAGGGGGTCAATCTCCATCAACATCTTCACCAACACCATCTCCTCTCAAACCCTTTTTCATCTCTTGTATCCAATCTTTGTCCCAAAACCTCGGATTGGTACATGTGGGTTGCTAGTAGTGTTGGTTACTCCTTGTAGTTGATGCTAGTTGGTTTATTTGGTGGAAGATCATTCGTTTAGATCCTTAATGCATATTAATACCCCTCTGATCATGAACATGAATATGCTTTGTGAGTAGTTACATTTGTTCCTGAGGACATGGGTGAAGTCTTGCTATAAGTAGTCATGTGAATTTGGTATTCGTTCGATATTTTGATGAGATGTATGTTGTCTCTCCTCTAGTGGTGTTATGTGAACGTTGACTACATGACACTTCACAATTATTTGGGCCTAGAGGAAGGCATTGGGAAGTAATAAGTAGATGATGGGTTGCTAAAGTGATAGAGGCTTAAACCCTAGTTTATGCGTTGCTTCGTAAGGGGCTGATTTGGATCCACATGTTTAATGCTATGGTTAGGTTTACCTTAATACTTCTTTTGTAGTTGTGGATGCTTGCAATTGGGGTTAATCATAAGTGGATGCTTGTCCAAGAAAGGGCAGTACCCAAGCACCGGTCCGACCACATATGAAATTATCAAAGTAACGAACGTGAATCATATGAACATGATGAAAACTAGCTTGGCGATAATTCCCATGTGTCCTCGGGAGCGCTTTTCTCTATATAAGAACTTGTCCAGGCTTGTCCTTTGATACAAAAAGGATTGGGCCACCTTGCTGCACCTTATTTACTTTTGTTACTTGTTACTCGTTACAAATTACCTTATCACAAAACTATCTGTTACCGATAATTTCAGTGCTTGCAGAGAATACCTTACTAAAAACCGCTTGTCATTTCCTTCTACTCCTCGTTGGGTTCGACACTCTTACTTATCAAAAGTACTATGATAGATCCCTTACACTTGTGGGTCATCAACCACCGAGAGGTCCTTCCCCCTCACGTGGGTGTCCACTATGTGACGTGAGGTGAACTATCGTCCGTTGTCGTCATCAGCCATGGGGAGCACCGTTGGAGCCACGGGGAGCGACATTGGAGACGTTGGATATCCCCTCAGTATGTGTCGTTGTGGGTGTGCTTGATTATTGTGTCGTGGGGCGCGAGAGATGAAGGTAAATGGCCGCGGGAATAAATGGGGCCGGGTGGCCTGGATTTGGCACATCCGCATGACAATTTTTGCACTGGGTAACTGCATCGTCGTGCCGCGGCCGATGCAACTGAATACATCTGGCATCATGATCGTACGTGATCATGCGCCAGCCCCAAACACTGGGAGCACACACGGAGGGACACGAGAGCAGGGTGCATGCGGCGGGACGCGAGCATAGCGTGTTGCGGCCGCCTCAACTGCGAGCAACCACACGCATAGAGTAGTTCGGCCGGCAGTTGCGAGCTGGTGGCATGATGTGAAACTACGTTGCATTCCACATCACACGATGGTCAAACAATCATTCGCGACGTGCGTAGAGAGCGACCGTGTGCTACCTTCGTCCTTGTTTATTAGTCTGCTTTATATTCTGTACCATATTTTGATCTTAAATTTAACTAACAAAATGTTAATGCATGTTAATAAAAAATAATATAATTGGAAACGATGTTCGAAAATGAATCCAAGGATATAATCTTTGCTGACATGCATTTGTATTTTATTAGTTAAATCTCTAGTCAAAATTTGACACAAAAATACAAACTGGACTTATAAAGCAGGACCGAGGTAGTAGGTAATTAAATCACAAACATCTTTTATTTGTTAACCATATGTGTACTTGTAATTTCATCCTCCTCATGCACGTCTTGTCACCCCGCTGCCGCAGACAGCTTTGAGCGCATGCTTGAGCAGCGTGCGCGGGCGTTCTTTTGGCCAAACGGTGGCTTGATGTGGCGCCCATAAATCGCCGGTGAGCCTGTTCCCGCGTAACCACGCAGGTTCCCGGGCTAGCTTCCCGCCCGACTCGGTGAAATCCCCCAAAATCCCAATGCTTACAGGCCTACTATATAAACCCTCATGGTAGGCGAGTCCCATGTCGCATTTTCCCCTCCCTCCCTGTAGCATATCTCGTCTGCTTCTCCCACAATCGCCAACGGCACCGGTCCTTCGTCGCTCAGCCACTCCGTCGTCATCAGAGGATAGTGCTACCTCTTGAGCTTGCGTTTGTTTTCCCTTGAAGAGGAAAGGGTGATGTAGCAAAGTAGCGTAAGTATTTCCCTTAGTTTTGAGAACCAAGGTATCAATCCAGTAGGAGACGATGCACAAGTCACCGAATACCTGCACAAATAATCAAGAACTTGCAACCAACACGATAAAGGGGTTGTCAATCCTTTCGCGGTCACTCGCAAAAGTGAGATCTTATAGAGATAATAAAGTAAATATTTTTGGTATTTTTGATGTATAGATTGGAAAGTAAAGATTGCAAAATAGTAGATCGGAAACTAGCAAGATGCAAACCAGATTTAATAATATGGAAAAGAGACCCGGGGGCCATAGGTTTCTCTAGTGGCTTCTCTTGAGATAGCATATATTACGGTGGGTGAACAAATTACTGCCAAGCAATTGATAGAAAAGCGCATTATTATGATGACATCTAAGGCAATGATCATGAACATAGGCATCACGTCTATGTCAAGTAGACCGACTCCTGCCTGCATCTACTACTATTACTCCACACATCAACCTCTATCCAGCATGCATCTAGACTATTAAGTTCATAAAGAACGGAGTAACGCATTAAGCTGTAGGTGCTAGTGAAATTACCTTTTGAAATTATGTGTGATGCTAGTGATTATGCTGTAGGTGCTGTTCTAGGGCAAAGAGTTGATAAGAAATTGAATGTTATCCAGTATGCTAGTAAAACTCTTGACACTGCCTAGAGAAATTATGCTACTACTGAAAAAGAATTCTTAGCAGTTGTGTTTGCATGTGATAAGTTTAGACCTTATATTGTTGATTCCAAATTTACTATTCACACTCATCATGCTGCTATTAAATATCTTATGGAAAAGAAAGATGCTAAGCTTAGAATCATTAGATGGGTTCTCTTGCTCCAAGAATTTGATTTGCATGTTATTGATAGAAAGGGAGCTGAGAACCCCGTTGCAGACAACTTGTCTACGTTAGAGAATGTTCTTGATGACCCACTGCCTATTGATGATAGCTTTCCTGATGAACAATTAGCGATCATTAATGCTTCTCGTATTGCTCCTTGGTATGTTGATTATGCTAATTACATTGTTGCTAAATTTATACCACCTAGTTTCACATACCAGCAAAAGAAAATGTTCTTTTATGATTTAAGACATTACTTCTGGGATGACCCACACCTTTATAAAGGAGTAGATGGTGTTATTAGACGTTGTGTACCTGAGCATGAACAGGAACAGATCCTACACAAGTGTCACTCTGAATCCTATGGAGGACTACACGCTGGAGATAGAACTGCACACAAGGTACTTCAATCCGGTTTTTATTGGCCTACTCTCTTCAAAGATGCTCGTAAGTTTGTCTTATCTTGTGGTGAATGTCAAAGAATTGGTAATATTAGTAGACGTCAAGAAATGCCTATGAATTATTCTCTTGTTATTTGAACCGTTTGGTGTTTGGGGCTTTGATTATATGGGACCTTTTCCTGCCTCTAATGGTTACACACATATTTTAGTTGTTGTTGATTACGTTACTAAGTGGGTAGAAGCTATTCCAACTAGTAGTGCTGATCATAACACCTCTATTAAGATGCTTAAAGAAGTTATTTTTCCGAGGTTTGGAGTCCCTAGATATCTTATGTGACGCCCTCGATTCAATCATACACTAATCATACACGCAAATGTGTACGATCAAGATCAAGGACTCACGGGAAGATATCACAACACAACTCTAGACACAAAAATAAAATAATACAAGCTTTATGTTACAAGCCAGGGGCCTCGAGGGCTCGAATACATAAGCTCGAAAACACAAGAGTCAGCGGAAGCAACAATATCTGAGTACAGACATAAGTTAGACAAGTTGCCTTAAGAAGGCTAGCACAAAAGCAACATTGATCAAAAAGGCAAGGCCTCCTGCCTGGGAGCCTCCTAACTACTCCTGGTCGTCGATGGTCTCCACGTAGTAGTATGCATCGATGGTGGCATCTGGCTCCTGGGCTCCGACATCTGGTTGCATCAACCGGAAAGAAGAAGAAAGGGGGAAAGGGGGAGCAAAGCAACCGTGAGTACTCATCCAAAGTACTCTCAAGCAAGGATCTACACTACATATGCAACATTATCAAAGGAAGGCTGTATATGTGGACTGGGCTGCAAAAATGCCAGAATAGAGAGAAGGCCTAGTCCTATCGAAGACTAGCATCTTCAGCATCTTCAAGCATCTTGCGGCATCAGAAGAGATAAGAGTAGCATAAAGTAAAGTAGCAGTGGTGTTATCAACCTCGGTCGGAGATCCTTTCTCGAATCCCTGCGAGAAAGAAATCCCAGAGCCATACTATCCAGTTATAATCACAATCCATTACTCATCACCATCCAATTCTCATCACCAGTATCCAGTTCTAGTTGTATCGATCGGGATACAACTCCAAGTGTCCGTTACCGTAGGACAGGCTATCGATAGATGTTTTCTTCCCTGCAGGGGTGCACCAACTTACCCACCACGCTCGATTAACTCCGGCCGGACACACTTTCCTAGGTCATGCCCGGCCTCGGCCAAACAATACGCCGCAACCCGACCTAGGCTTAATAGAGAGGCCAGCACGCCGGACTAAAACTATGCCCCCAGGGGTCATGGGCCATCACCCCGAGAACTCCTGCACGTTGCGTGGGCGGCCGGTGAGCAGACCTAGCTACCTCCCTAAAAAGGCAGGAGCTTACCAGTCCAACCCGGCGCCCGCTGCTCAGTCGCTGACGTCTATTAAACTTCGGCTGATGTGTACGACGCAGAACGCCCATACTATGCCCATGTCATGGTTAGTGCTATCAAGCCAGAGTCCCCTCGGATCAAATATCCAAATCGTAGTGGATTAGGAACGCGCGGTAACAAGCAGAGACTCACGAAAGATGTGACCCCATTGCCCTGTCTCGAGGACTTGCGGCAAGGGATAAGAATACCCGCCCACGCCTCGTAATTATCTCACGGGCACCTTCCAGGTCAACCCGACTCCTCATCACTCGCAATTATGCTCGCGCGGGTACTCCTCAGGGTCGACCCGTCTTTAGTAACATGGTTCAGTGTAGAGTCATAGTAATCATAGTAACTGTGTGTCTAAACATCAAGGGGAAAACCCGAGGAATCACCCCCGGTGAATTCCACTCAATGTAATCATCAAATTGAACGTAAGAGGAATCACCCCTGAGGTTCACACTTGAGGGGTTGCACGACAGAGTCGTATCGGAAGTGGTTAAGGTGGAATCACCCTCGATGACCACGACCGAATAGCTACACTACAGGGTTAACATCAGAAGTGTTGTAGAGGTCTCACCCTCGGCACTCAATAGTAACTCTGCAGAGTCGAGCAACGAAGGGGCGTGATGTGACATGAGGTGTCGGGTCCTGGTCTTCGATCCCGTTGATCGGGTCTTCTGATAATCCAGCGGGGCAGTCGAGTCAAGTGGGGTGGGGGGGTCACTGATGGGTCTCAAACCAACCTATACTAAGCAGTTTAGGATAAGCAGGTAGGTAACAATAGCAGGTTACAATAAACAGGCTATGCAGCAGAATAGGAGCAAACAATAACAATAGCAACATCTAATGCAAGCATGAGAGAATGTAATGGGCGATATCGGGATGATTAAAGGGGGGCTTGCCTGGTTGCTCTGGCAAGGAGGGGTCGTCGTCGACGTAGTCGATCACAGGGGCAGCATCGGTCTTGGGGTCTACCGGAGAGAAGAGGGGGAAGAAACAATAAATATAAAGAAAACATAGCATCACAAAGCAGAACATGGCAAAATGCTGTGCCGGGAGTGACCTAACATATGGCTACACGATAAAGGTGAAGGGGGGAATCAACGGGAAAGTTTTCCCGGTTCCGGACCTGTGTCAGACAGATGACCGGAGGGGGAATGTCCCATGTTCAGCATGCTAGAGGCATGTGACAGATGAACGGACCGCGTATTCAGATTCGTTGGATTTTTCTGAGCAACTTTCATATAGAAAACATTTTCATCTGAGCTACGGTTTAATTTCTATGAATTTTCAAAGTTTAAACAAAAACCTGGAATTATCTAAATTAATAGAAATGAATTATGATGCCAGCAAAGTGTCAGCATGACATCAGTAGGTCAACAGACCCGCTGACTGGTCAAACTGACCAGTGGGTCCCACATGTCATGGAGAGAGGGCTAACAGTGGGGTTATTTTAATTGAACTGGTGTTAGTTAGCAGTTGGGCCCCACATGTCAGTCTCTAAAATGCAACTAATTATGTTTTAATTAATAAAACGTTGGTTAAACTAATTACACAGTGGGGCCCGTATGTCAGCCTGGGCCCAGCGTCAGTGACTCAAGTGATGGGGCCCACGCATCCATGTTGGCGGCTGCGCCGGGGAGGGCTCCGGCGACCAAGGCGACGGTGGCGCCTCGCCGGAGTTGGTCGGGGCCGCGCTACAGGGGGCCTCCGGACCTGCGGCTTGGACCTAAGGGCGCGGCCCGGCGCCGCGCACGTGATGGTGACGACGACCGGCGTCGGGGACGACCGGAGCATCACCGGCGACGAGAAAGGCGGCGACAAGCTTCGGGCGTGTGATGGCAAAGGCGAAGCAGCGTGCTACGAAACGAAAGAAAGGCTGGGGAGGATCCCCGTGGTGCGGCGAGTCCAACGGGCTTGAGCCCGTGACCAAAAGGTCACCGGAGCCTCGCCGGCGGCGAGCTCCGCGGCGATGCATTCCGGAGCTCATCGGGGACGGCGCTAGGAGGCACGGGAGGGAGCGTGCGCGTGCGCATTGGGCTCCTGGGAACCCCAAGAGCACAACTATGAGCTCAGGCGAGCGTGTCGATGGTCACAACGACGGCACCGAGCTCGTCGGCGGAGCTCGGCTCGGCCATGGCGGGTCCAGCCGTTCTAGGCGCGTACGGGAGCAAAAGAGAGGGGGGAGGAAAAGGGGCTCACCTTGCGGCACGCACGGTGTCCCTCGGAGGCTTAGTAGCAGCAGAGACGGCGCCGGAGACGAAGAAGGGCGGCGACGACCGGAGACGTGGACGAAAGGGATCCGGCGCTTCGGTGCTCCCCAACTCCAGCTGAGGCCACCGGTCGATGGAGAGGACGACGGCAGAGCTTACCATCAAGGTCAGCGGGCGCGGGGCCGCCGGTGGCCGCGACAACGATGGAGGGCGGCGGCGACTGCGCTCGGGCCGCGGATCTGGAGGAGAGGAGGGGCGGAGCGAGCGCGTGGGCGAGAGAGAGAGAGGGGGGGCAAGTGGGCGAGTGGGAGGCGAGGGGGCCGAGGCGTCGGGGTGGCCTTATCCCCTCCCGTCGATGGCGAGGTGGTCCGGTGGTGACGCGCGGGCGCGCGCCCTCGGTCGGTTGAACAGGGGAAGGGGGAGAGCGACGGCCCAGGGGGTGTGGACCGGCCTGTTGGGCCAGCTGGCTCGGGTGGGCCAAAGCCTGAGTGAGGCAGAGGGCCTCTCTCTCTCCCCTCTACTTCTCCTTTTCCTTCTTTTTTTGTTTTTTTATTTTCCAGCAGCATTTTGCCTTTTCCTTTTTGTCAATAGGACTTTGCAAAATTATGCCATCGGCCAAAAATAATTTCAAAGAAGTATATTGCACTGCCACAAAAATGGTGGGAGGCTTTTGGAATAGCTGCCAATTTATAAATTAAAAAGGGCATTTAATTTATTGCTTAGGTCACTGCTTTAAGTAGCTTAGGCCACTTAAACCTTTTGCAAAAATGTTGGTTCACCACCAATATTAGTTGTGGATTATTTGGCACATGATGAACATTTTTGTGTTCATGTCTGAGCATTTTGAATTTCACTCATAATTTTAAATTGAATTCAACTAGAATTTAAAAGAGAGAGGAGACAATGATGATCAAACACTTGTTTAGCAAAATGATTAGCTTAACCCCAAGGGTTACTGTAGCATCATTACACCGGGGTGTTACAATTCTCCTCCTCTAAAAGAAATTCTCGTCCCGAGAGTTAAGAGGTAGAAGGGAACAGGTCGGGGTATTCAGCCCGGAGGTTATCTTCGCGTTACCAAGTGGCTTCATCTTTAGTATGATTCGACCATTGCACCTTGAGGAACTTGGTAACCTTCTGGCGGGTTCGATGTTCAGCTTCTTCAAGAATGCGGATAGGATGCTCTTTGTAAGTGAGATCATCTTGAACTTCAATCAATTCCGGGTCCACTTCACGTTCCGGATCCTTGAAGCATTGTCGAAGTTGCGACACATGGAAGACGTCATGAACGTGAGAGAACTGAGGTGGCAACTCCAGTTGATAAGCCACCAGTCCACGACGGGCGAGAATACGGAAGGGGCCAATGTAGCGAGGAGCTAACTTGCCCTTGACTCCGAACCGATGAGTGCCTCTCAAAGGAGTGACACGCAGATAAGCTTGTTCACCAGGTTGATAAGTTGAACCCCAGTGTTTCCGGTCATAGTTGCTCTTCTGGCGGGACTGGGCTGCCTTGAGATTATCCCGGACAATGCGAACCTGCTCTTCAGCTTGTTGAATAATGTCTGGACCAATGAGCGTCCATTCCCCAGTTTCTGACCAATTCAGAGGGGTTCGGCACTTACGTCCATAAAGCACTTCGAAGGGTGCCATTTTCAAGCTGGCTTGGTAGCTGTTGCTATAAGAGAACTCCGCATAAGGGAGAGATTCCTCCCACTTCTTGCCGAAAGAAATAACACAAGCTCGAAGCATGTCTTCAAGAATTTGATTGACTCGCTCGACTTGGCCTTGGGATTGGGGATGATAAGCAGTGCTCCAGGTAATATGAGTTCCCATTGCCTCTTGGAAACTTTCCTAGAACTTAGAAGTGAAAATACTGCCGCGGTCTGAACTGATCTCCTTCAGAATGCCGTGTAGTGACACAATTCGGGAGATATACAAGTTTGCTAATTGACTAGCAGTGATAGTCTCCTTGACTGGCAGAAAGTGAGCAACCTTTGAGAATTGGTCGATGACGACAAAGATAGCATCGTTACCTTTCTGAGACTTAGGAAGACCAGTGACGAAGTCCATTTGGATCTTATCCCACTTCCATTCAGGAATCGGAAGCGGTTGTAGAAGTCCAGCCGGTTTCTGATGTTCTGCTTTGACGCGACGACAAACGTCACATTCTTCAATATATCGAGCAATGTCTTGCTTCATATTAGACCACCAGTACTTTTGACGGATGTCTAGATACATCTTGGTACTTCCTGGATGAATAGAGAGAGGGGTGTCATGCGCTTCTTTCATCACCTTCTCTGTCATAAGCTCGAACCGGGGTACTACAATGCGATCTCTGAAGTATAAGGTTCCATCTTCACCAAGTGAGAAATCCCTGGATTTCTCTAAGGCAAAATCCTTTTTCATCAAATCAACATGAGCATCTTTGGCTTGAGCAGACTTAATTGCTTTCAGCAGAGTTGGTTCCAAGACAAGGTTATTCAGAGAACCCTGTGGAACTAGTTGAAGATTCAGCTTGCATAGCTCTTCATAAAGGCGGGGTTGAGCTTTGTAGACCTGGTGATTATTGCAATAAGACTTACAGCTCAGGGCATCGGCCATTACATTAGCCTTGCCAGGGGTATAAGATATACCACAGTTGTAGTCAGCAATAGCTTCCATCCACCGCTGCTGACGGAGGTTCAGATCTGGTTGAGTAAACAGGTACTTCAGACTCTGATGATCAGTGAAGATCTCGCAACGATTACCGAGAAGGTACTATTGCCATAGCATTAGTGCAAAGATAACCGCTGCAAGCTCGAGGTCGTGAACACGGTAGTTTTCCTCGTGAGGACGCACTTGACGGGAAGCGTAAGCAATCACCCTGCGCTCTTGCATTAGAACATAGCATAATCCTTGACGTGAAGCGTCACAATAGATGACGAAGTCCTTACGAGAATCAGGAGGAGCAAGCACTGGGGCAGAAGTCAGCTTGTCCTTGAGTGCCTGGAAACTTTCCTGACATTTGTCTGTCCAGTCGAACTTAATGCCTTTGTGAAGCAGATTAGTCAGTGGCTTGGCGATCTTGGAGAAATTCTCAACAAAGCAGCGACAATAGCTGGCTAGTCCGAGAAAGCTTCTGACTTGCTTGACAGTCTTCGGAGGGGTCCAGTCAAGAATAGCCTGAACGCGCTCTGGGTTGACGGCAATACCATCCTTGGAGATGACATGACCAAGGTAGGTGACTTCGGGCAACCAGAATTCACACTTGGAATACTTGGCATAAAGTTGATGCTCTCGAAGCTTTTCTAGAACAAGACGAAGATGTTCAGCATGTTCTTCTTTATTCTTTGAATATACCAGGATATCATCTAGATAGACTACTACGAACTTGTCGAGGTAATCCATGAATATATAGTTCATCAGACGCGAGAATGTGGCTGGAGCATTGGTCAAGCCGAAATACATGACGGTGTACTCGTAAGAACCATAACGGGTGACGAAGGCGGTCTTTGGAATATCCTCTTCATGAACACGGATCTGGTGGTAACCCAACCTCAAGTCGAGTTTAGAGAATATCGATGAACCAGCAAGTTGATCATACAGATCATTGATCCGAGGAAGGGGATATTTGTTCTGAATTGTAGCTTGGTTGATAGGACGGTAGTCTTGGACCAAACGGTTCGTTCCGTCCTTCTTCTTAACAAAGAGAGAAGGTGCTCCCCAAGCAGAGGAACTTGGACGAATGAAACCCTTGCAAAGAGATTTGTCGATTTCCTCCTTAAGTTCAAGGAGTTCATGAGGTGGCATCTTGTAGGGTCGTTTGGCAATAGGAACGGTGCCTGGTTTCAAGTCGATGACGAACTCAACGGCCCGGGCAGGGGGTATTCCTGGAAGTTCTTCTGGAAAAACGTCTTGGAAGTCGCGAACGACTGGAATCTTTTCAATTCCCTCAAGAGGTGCTGCGTTCAACACATTCAAAGCATAAAGTCGTGCTTCAGCATTTTGAACAAGCTGAGCATGGTAGGTTACTATCTCATCGGAAGGGTGTAGGAGGTGAACGACCTTGGTGGCTCAAACGATAGAGGCAGTATGCGCTTTCAACCATTCCATTCCCAGAATGAGGTCAATATTGGAAGACTCCAGAATAATGGGAGAAACATGAAATTCCAACCCTTCAATTTCAACGGGGACGTCGCGACCAATCATGGTAGTTCGACACTGACCCGCAGGGGTGCGTACCACTATCGGAGTGTTCATGGGCTCGCATCGAATGTCGTGTGCGTATGCAAAATTTTCTGACATGAATGAATGCGAGGCTCCTGAATCAATAAAACAGAAGCTGGTACTGAATTAACGAGAAGAGTACCCATCACAGTGGCAGGCTGATCTTGAGCTTCATTCAGATCAACATGATTAGCCTGACCACGACCATAAGGTCTGGCATTGTTGTTATGGGGCTGATTGTTACAGCCAATTGAAGGTAGATCCAACTGGCTCTTTTTCTGATTGCACTCTTTAGCAAGGTGGCCTAGGCGGCCATATCTGAAGCACAGACCATCATTGGGATCGGGAGTAGGAGCTTGGGATGGTACATCTCAAAGAGGCTGCCTCAGTGATGGAGGAGGCAGACGAGGTGCAGCGTAGGACTGTCTTGGTGCAGGTGCAGTTGGATGATACATGCTGTGGGGAATCCATATCCGACGCTTCTGCGCTGACGGGACCAACGATGAGCCAACGTCGCGACTACGCCTAAGGGATCCCTGGTGTTCCTGAAGACCAGCCTCAACCTGAATAGCCTTGTTCACCAAGGTGGCAAAGTCGGCAAAGTCATGAACGAGCAATGCTAGCTTGATATCAGGGTGAAGTCCATCATGAAACTTCTCTTGCTTACGAGCATCAGTTGCAATGTCTTCTTCAGCATAACATGACAAGTCCAGAAATTCCCTTGATAGGTATCTACAGACTTGTTGCCTTGGATGAGGTTGCGGAACTCTCGCTTCTTCCTGTCCATGGTTCCTTGAGGAATGAAACGGGCACAGAAGGCAGCTTGGAAATCCGGCCAAGTAATGACCGTTCCAGTAGGTAGGGTACGCCTGTGGCTGTCCCACCATTGAGCAGCAGGACCCTTGAGGAAGAAGGATGCGAAGGTGACATAGCTGGCAGGGGCGACACTAGCAGACTCCATTTCATATGGGATGTCACGAAGCCAGTCATCAGCATCAAGGGGCTGAGTTGAGCTGCGGTAAATAGTTGGGTTGAGGCGCATGAAGTCCTGCAGAGTTACCGGGGTTGGCTGTCGATTCATGTTCGGACGAGGAAACTGAGCCATCATTCCTTCCATGAACTGACGATTCAACTCAAACTGTTGCATCATTCCAGCAAAGAATTCGGGCGGTGGTGGATCATTGGCACCACGGCCACGACCAGCGGGTCTAACCATCCTGCTAACATGTAACAGGGGGTAGTTTAGCATTGAGCATTTGCAAAGACAAGGATCATTCATGATGAAACATGCATAAAGAAAGAGGTACGGTGGATACCACTTCGTAGTCAACACGACAGTGTGTGTTCTATTCAAGAGGCTATTCTAAGGTATAACTATGGCTTATCCAACTTCGGGGTGAATGTGGTCACGGAATCCTAATGTTAGTAAATTCGTTTAACCCGAGTAGAAGACAGTTCAGAGTCCCAGAGCATAAACGAGGAGTAAAAGATCCTAATAGCACCCAATGGCGACGTGGGCCGTAGGCCACACAACCAAGTTAGTAAAAGTTTTGCAGTGACTAGACTCAACTTCGCCCAAGGAGTTGGAAAGGGGGCTACCTACAGGCAGTCGGCTCTGATACCAACTTGTGACGCCCTCGATTCAATCGTACACTAATCATACACGCAAATGTGTACGATCAAGATCAAGGACTCACGGGAAGATATCACAACACAACTCTAGACACAAAAATAAAATAATACAAGCTTTATGTTACAAGCCAGGGGCCTCGAGGGCTCGAATACATAAGCTCGAAAACACAAGAGTCAGTGGAAGCAACAATATCTGAGTACATACATAAGTTAGATAAGTTGCCTTAAGAAGGCTAGCACAAAAGCAACATTGATCGAAAAGGCAAGGCCTCCTGCCTGGGAGCCTCCTAACTACTCCTGGTCGTCGACGGTCTCCACGTAGTAGTATGCATCGGCGGTGGCACCTGGCTCCTGGGCTCCGACATCTGGTTGCATCAACCGGAAAGAAGAAGAAAGGGGGAAAGGGGGAGCAAAGCAACCGTGAGTACTCATCCAAAGTACTCGCAAGCAAGGATCTACACTACATATGCAACATTATCAAAGGAAGGCTGTATATGTGGACTGGGCTGCAAAAATGCCAGAATAGAGAGAAGGCCTAGTCCTATCGAAGACTAGCATCTTCAGCATCTTCAAGCATCTTGCAGCATCAGAAGAGATAAGAGTAGCATAAAGTAAAGTAGCAGTGGTGTTATCAACCTCGGCCGGAGATCCTTTCTTGACTCCCTGCGAGAAAGAAATCCCAGAGCCATACTATCCAGTTATCATCACAATCCATTACTCATCACCATCCAATTCTCATCACCAGTATCCAGTTCTAGTTGAATCGATTGGGATACAACTCCAAGTGTCCGTTACCGTAGGACAGGCTATCAATAGATGTTTTCTTCCCTGCAGGGGTGCACCAACTTACCTACCATGCTCGATTAACTCCGGCCGGACACACTTTCCTGGGTCATGCCCGGCCTCGACCAAACAATACGCCGCAACCCGACCTAGGCTTAATAGAGAGGCCAGCACGCCGGACTAAACCTATGACCCCAGGGGTCATGGGCCATCGCCCCGAGAACTCCCGCATGTTGCGTGGGCGGCCGGTGAGCAGACCTAGCTACCTCCCTAAAAAGGCAGGAGCTTACTAGTCCAACCCGGCATGCGCCGCTCAGTCGCTGACGTCTATTAAACTTCGGCTGATGTATACGACGCAGAACGCCCATACTATGCCCACGTGATGGTTAGTGCTATCAGGCCACATGCCCCTCGGATCAAATATCCAAATCGTAGTGGATTAGGAACGCGCGGTAACAAGCAGAGACTCACGAAAGATGTGAACCCGTTGCCCCGTCTCGAGGACTTGCGGCAAGGGCTAAGAATGTCCGGCCATGCCTCGTAATTATCTCACGGGCACCTTCCAGGTCAACCCGACTCCTCATCACTCGCAATTATGCTCGCGCGGGTACCCCTCAGGGTTGACCCGTATTTAGTAACATGGTTCAGTGTAAAGTCATAGTAATCATAGTAACTGTGTGTCTAAACATCAAGGGGAAAACCCGAGGAATCACCCCCGGTGAATTCCACTCGATGTAATCATCAAGGTGAACGTAAGAGGAATCACCCCCGAGGTTCACACTTGAGGGGTTGCACGATAGAGTCGTATCGGAAGTGGTTAAGGCGGAATCACCCTCGATGACCATGACTGAATAGCTACATTACAGGGTTAACATCAGAAGTGTTGTAGAGGTCTCACCCTCGGCACTCAATAGTAACTCTGCAGAGTCGAGCAACGAAGGGGCGTGATGTGACGTGAGGTGTCGGGTCCTGGTCTTCGATCCCGTTGATCGGGTCTTCTGATAATCCAGCGGGGCAGTCGAGTCAAGTGGGGGGGGTCAATGATGGGTCTCAAACCAACCTATACTAAGCAGTTTAGGATAAGCAGGTAGGTAACAATAGCAGGTTACAATAAACAGGCTATGCAGCAGAATAGGAGCAAACAATAACAGTAGCAACATCTAATGCAAGCATGAGAGAATGGAATGGGCGATATCGAGATGATCAAAGGGGGGGCTTGCCTGGTTGCTCTGGCAAGGAGGGGTCATCGTCGACGTAGTCGATCACAGGGGCAGCATCGGTCTTGGGGTCTACCGGAGAGAATAGGGGGAAGAAACAGTAAATATAAAGCAAACATAGCATCACAAAGCAGAACATGGCAAAATGTTGTGCCGGGAGTGAACTAACATATGGCTACACGATAAAGGTGAAGGGGGGAATCAACCGGGAATGTTTTCCCGGTTCCGGACCTGTCTCAGACAGATGACCGGAGGGGGAATGTCCCATGTTCAGCATGCTAGGGGCATGTGACAGATGAACGGACCACGTATTCGGATTGGTTGGAATTTTCTGAGCAACTTTCATATAGAAAACATTTTCATCTGAGCTACGGTTTAATTTCTATGAATTTTCAAAGTTTAAACAAAAACCTGGAATTATCTAAATTAATAGAAATGAATTATGACGCCAGCATGACATCAGCAGGTCAACAGACCCGCTGACTGGTCAAACTGAGCAGTGGGTCCCACATGTCATAGAGAGAGGGCTAACAGTGGGGTTATTTTAATTGAACAGGTGTTAGTTAGCAGTTGGGCCCCACATGTCAGTCTCTAAAATGCAACTAATTAGGTTTTAATTAATAAAACATTGGTTAAACTAATTACGCGGTGGGGCCCGTATGTCAGCGTCTCTGGGCTGCCCAGTCAGCAGTTGACTGGGTCAACCCAGTCAACTGGGACCCGCTGGGCCCAGCGTCAGTGACTCAGGTGATGGGGCCCACGCATCCATGTTGGCGGCTGCGCCGAGGAGGGCTCTGGTGACCAAGGCGAAGGCAGCGCCTCGCCGGAGTTGGCCGGGGCCGCGCTACAGGGGGCCTCCGGACCTACGGCTTGGACCTAAGGGCGCGGTCCGGCGCCGCGCACACGATGGTGACGACGACCGGCGTCGGGGACGACGGAAGCATCGCCGGCGACGAGAAAGGCGGCGACGAGCTTCGAGCGTGTGATGGCGAAGGCGAAGCAGCGTGCTATGGAACGAAAGGAAAGGCTGGGGAGGATCCCCATGGTGCGGTGAGTCCAACGGGCTTGAGCCTCCGCGGCGATGCATTCCGGAGCTCATCGGGGACGGCGCTAGGAGGCACGGGAGGGAGCGTGCGCGTGCGCGTTGGGCTCCTGGGAACCCCAGGAGCACAACTGTGAGCTCAGGCGAGCGTGTCGACAGTGACAACGACGACAACGAGCTCGTCGGTGGAGCTCGGCTCGGCCATGGCGGGTCCAGCTGTTCTGGGCGCGTACGGGAGCAAAAGAGAGGGGGGGAGGAAAAGGGGCTCACCTTGCGGCACGCACGGTGGCCCTCGGAGGCTTAGTAGCAGCAGAGACGGCACCGGAGACAAAGAAGGGCGGCGACGACCGGAGACATGGACGAAAGGGATCCGGCGCTTCGGTGCTCCCCAACTCCAGCTGAGGCCACGGGTCGATGGAGAGGACGACGGCAGAGCTTACCGTCAAGGTCAGCGAGCGCGGGGCCGCCGGTGGCCGCGACAACGACGGAGGGCGGCGGCGACTTCGCTCGGGCCGCGGATCTGGAGGAGAGGAGGGGCGGAGCGAGCGCGTGGGCGAGAGAGAGAGAGGGGGGGCAAGTGGGCGAGTGGGAGGCGAGGGGGGTGAGGCGTCAGGGCGGCCTTATCCCCTCCCGTCGACGGCGAGGTGGTCCGATGGCGACGCGCGGGCGCGCGCCCTCGGTCGGTTGAATAGGGGAAGGGGGAGAGCGACGGCCCAGGGGGTGTGGGCCGGCCTGTTGGGCCAGCTGGCTCGGGTGGGCCGAAGCCTAAGTGAGGCAGAGGGCCTCTCTCTCTCCCCTCTACTTCTCCTTTTTCTTCTTTTTTCATTTCTTTTTATTTTCCAGCAGCATTTTGCCTTTTCCTTTTTGTCATTAGGACTTTGCAAAATTATGCCATTGGCCAAAAATAATTTCAAAGAAGTATATTGCACTGCCACAAAAATGGTGGGAGGCTTTTGGAATAGCTGCCAATTTTATAAATTAAAAAGGGCATTTAATTTATTGCTTAGGTCACTACTTTAAGTAGCTTAGGCCACTTAAACCTTTTGCAAAAATGTTGGTTCGCCACCAATATTAGTTGTGGATTATTTCGCACATGATGAACATTTTTGTGTTCATGTCTGAGCATTTTGAATTTCACTCATAATTTTAAATTGAATTCAACTGGAATTTAAAAGAGAGAGGAGGCAATGATGATCGAACACTTGTTTAGCAAAATGATTAGCTTAACCCAAAGGGTTACTATAGCATCATTACACCGGGGTGTTACATCTTATGACTGATGGTGGTTCACATTTTATTCATGGTGCTTTCCGTAAGATGCTTGCTAAGTATGATGTTAATCATAGAATCGCATCTCCTTAGCACCCGCAATCTAGTGGTTAAGTAGAGTTGAGGAATAGAGAGCTCAAATTAATTTTGCAAAAGACTTTCAGTAGATCTAGAAAAAATTGGTCCAAAAAACTTGATGATGCATTATGGGCCTATAGAACTGCATACAAAAATCCTATGGGTATGTCTCCGTATAAGATGGTTTATGGAAAAGCTCGTCATTTACCTCTAGAACTTGGACATAAAGCATATCGGGCTATTAAAGAGCTCAACTATGACTTCAAACTTGCCAATGAGAAGAGGTTATTTGATATTAGCTCACTTGATGAATGGAGAACCCAAGCCTATGAGAATGCCAAGCTATTCAAAGAAAGAGTCAAACGCTGGCATGACAAAAGGATACAAAAACATGAGTTTAATGTAGGTGATTATGTGTTATTATTCAACTCTCGTTTAAGATTTTTTGCAGGAAAAACTTCTCTCTAAATGGGAAGGTCCTTACGTTATCGAGGAGGTCTATCGTTCCGGTGCCATAAAAATCAACAACTTCGAAGGCACAAGTCCGAGGGTGGTGAACGGTCAAAGAATCAAACATTATATCTCAGGTAATCCTATCAATGTTGAAACTAATATTATTGAAACCGTAACCCCGGAGGAATACATAAGGGACACTTTCCAGAACGTTCCAAACTCTGAAAAGGAATAGGTATGTGGTACGGTAAGTAAACCGACTCCAAAACAATTCTAATGGCAATTTTTATCAGTTTTGGAACATTTAAGAATTTTAGGAAGAAAGAAGTAGTCCGGGAAGGACACGAGGCCTCCACGAGAGTGGAGGGCGCGCCCACCCTTACTGGGCACGCCCCCCTGTCTCATGGTCACCTCGTGTGCCTCCTGAACTCCGTTTTCTTGCACGTTACGTATTTTGGTCAATAAAAATTCATTATATAAACTCCTGAAGGTTTTGACCACCGTATCACGCAAATACCCTCTGTTTTCATTTTGAGCTATTTTTTGTTACAGATCTAGAGCATCATGGCGTGTCCAAGCGCTCCCAAGGACAAGTTTTTCAAGAGGGTTATCAACCCCTATCTCGCGGAGGTGCTGCAACACCCTAAAACCATTGAGATGCGTGAGGGGGTGCTGCACATCCGCGATGTGGAGGGACCAAGGCGTACCGGAAGCGTGGAAACAAAGCTCGAAGCCATGGAGCAGCAAGTCTTCAAGTTCCAAGGGATGGTGGAGCGTGGACTCAATGCCAACCAGATGATGATCACGGAGTTCACCAACAACCACAAGCTAGATGCCAAAGTCATTGGGGAAACCATCTTCAAGCTTCAAGAGAAAATCGAGCACCTCCAAGCCCATATCTATGACCTCCAAAACCAGAACTGTGAGTATGAATATAGATTTAAGAGGATGAGTTTGGCTGCAGATTTAAGGATCCCGGAGACTCGATCATCCTTCTATGATGGTGAACCAATGCCTTGGAAGATGGACAACAAGCCTACATCATCAACAACTCCTACTTCACCACCTCCGAGGACATAATTACATGGGTATGGGCACTCCCCTTGGCAACTGCCAAGCTTGGGGGAGGTGCCCCGGTATTGTATCACCATCACACTCCTATCTTTACCGTTCTATTTAGTTCGATCCTTTTAGTAGTATCTTGATCTAGTAGATTGAAGTTTTGGTATCAAGTAGTTTTGAGTTTTTCTTTGTGATCTCTTTATGTATTCGAGTCCGTGAGCTATCTATCATAAAGATAAGTGTTGAGTCAAGGGCTTTGCTATGTTGCTATGATCTTGAGAAAGTATAAAGATTAAAAGAATTCATATTGATCTTATGGATAGTAATGACTTCACACATAGAAAGTATGAGGCATAAAAGTTGTTGAGAGTTGATAAATGTAGTTTTGGTTATCGTTGCAATTAATAGGAAGTAATAAGGAAAGAGAGGTTTCATATGCAAATATATTATCATGGACATCTTTTATGATTGGGAGCACTCATTAAGTATGACATGCTAAAAGAGTTGATGTTGGACAAGAAAGACAACGTAATGGTATAGGTTTTCTCACATCTTAGTTAAAGTATATTGTCATTGACCTTCCAAACATGTTGAGCTTGCCTTTCCCCCTCATGCTAGCCAAACTCCTTGCACCAAGTAGAGATACTACTTATTCTTCCAAATATCCTTAAACCCAGTTTTGCCATGAGAGTCCACCATACCTACCTATGGATTGAGTAAGATCCTTCAAGTAAGTTGTCATGTTGAAGGCAATAAAAATTGCTATCTAAATATGTATGACTTATTAGTGCGGAGAAAATAAGCTTTATACGATCTTGTTATGGAAGCAATAAAAGCGACGAACTGCATAATAAAGGTCCATATACAAGTGCCAATATAAAGTGACATTCTTTTGCATTAAGATTTTGTGCATCCAACCCTAAAAGCACATGACAACCTCTACTTCCCTCTGCGAAGGGCCTATCTTTTACTTTATGTTTTTACTTTAGGCTTGAGTCAAGGTGATCATCACCTTTCCCTTTTTCATTTTATCCTTTGGCAAGCTCCTCGTGTTTGAAAGATCATGATATATATATCCAATTTGGTGTAAGTTAGCATGGACTATTATTGTTGACATCACCTAAAGGTGAATGCATTGGGAGGCAACACAATAAGCCCCTATCTTTCTCAGTGTCCGGCTGAAACTCCATAACCACAAGTATTGCGTGAGTGTTAGCAATTGTAGAAGACTACATGATACTTGAGTATGTGAACTTGCTGAAAAGCTCTATTCTTGACTCTTTTTGATGTTATGATAAATTGCAATTGCTTCAATGATTGACATTATAGTTTGATAGCTTTCAATGAAGTTTCTAAACCATACTTGACATTGTGAATTGATTGTTACTTGAGCATAAGAAGTCATATGATAAAATCTATATATGTTGCTGTTATAAAAATGATCGTGATGCCCTCATGTCCGTATTTTTATTTTTATTGACGCCTCTATCTCTAAACATGTGGACATATTTTTCGATTTCGGCTTCCGCTTGAGTACAAGCGAGGTCTAAGCTTGGGGGAGTTGATACGTCCATTTTGCATCATGCTTTTATATCAATATTTATTGCATTATGGGCTGTTATTACACATTATATCTCAATACTTATGGCTATTCTCTCTTATTTTATAAGGTTTACCATGAAGAGGGGGAATATCGGCAGCTGGAATTCTGGCTGGAAAAGGAGCAAACATTGGAAACCTATTCTGCACTGCTCCAAAAGTCCTGACACTCCACGAAACTTATTTTTGGAATTAATAAGAAGAGTGGAAGAAACACCTCAGGGGGTCCACACCCTAGCCAAGAGGGTGGGGGCACGCCCACCCCTACTGGGCGCGCCCCCCTGTCTCCTGGGCCCCCTGGTGGCCCTCCGGTGTCCATCTTCTTCTATATGAAGGCTTTTACCCTGGAAAAAATCGTGGGCAAGCTTACGAGACGAAACTCCGCCGCCACGAGGCGGAACCTTGGCGGAACCAATCTAGAGCTCCGGCAGAGCTGTTCTGCCGGGGACACTTCCCTCTGGGAGGGGGAAATCGTCACCATCCTCATCACCAATGATCCTCCCATCAGGAGAGGGTCAATCTCCATCAACATCTTCACCAGCACCATCTCCTCTCAAAACCCTAGTTCATCTCTTGTATCCAAACCACAAATTGGTACCTGTGGGTTGCTAGTAGTGTTGATTACTCCTTGTAGTTGATGCTAATTAGTTTACTTGGTGGAAGATCATATGTTCAGATCCTTAATGCATATTATTACTCCTATGATTATGAACATGAATATGCTTTGTGAGAAGTTACGTTTGTTCCTGAGGACATGGGTGAAGTCTAGCTATTAGTAATCATGTGAATTTGGTATTCGTTCGATATTTTGATGAGATGTATGTTGTCTTACCTCTAGTGGTGTTATGTGAACATCGACTACATGACACTTCACCATTATTTGGGCCTAGAGGAAGGCATTGGGAAGTAATAAGTAGATGATGGGTTGCTAGAGTGACAGAAGCTTAAACCCTAGTTTATGCGTTGCTTCATTAGGGGCTGATTTGGATCCATATGTTTAATTCTGTGGTTAGGTTTACCTTAATACTTCTTTTGTAGTTGTGGATGCTTGCAATAGGGGTTAATCATAAGTGGGATGCTTGTCCAAGTAAGGGCAGTACCCAAGCACCGGTCCACCCACATATCAGATTATCAAAGTAACAAACACAAATTATATAAGTGTGATGTAAACTAGCTTGACGATAATTCCCATGTGTCCTCGGAGCACTTTTCTCATTATAAGAATTTGTCCAGGCTTGTCCTTTGCTACAAAAAGGATTGGGCCACCTTGATGCACTTTATTTACTTTCATTGCTTGTTACTCGTTACACTTTATCTTATCATAAAACTATCTGTTACCTACAATTTGAGTGCTTGCAGAGAAAACCTTACTGAAAACCGCTTATCATTTCCTTCTGCTCCTCGTTTGGTTCGACACTCCTACTTATCGAAAGGACTACGATAGATCCCCTACACTTGTGGGTCATCGGTGGGGCCCGAATCTTCTTGGACCGGGAGTCCAAGTAGGACTCCCCCCCTGGCGCGCCTATCCCATGGCCAGCCTCCGCCTCCTCCATCCTTTATATACGGGGGCAGGGGGCACGCTAGAACACACAAGTTGATCTTTAGCCGTGTGCGGTGCCCCCTCTCCATAGTTTTCCACCTCGGTCATATCGTTGTAGTGCTTAGGCGAAGCCCTACACCGATAACTTCATCATCATCGTCAACACGTTGTCGTGATGAAGGAACTCTCCCTCGGCCTCAGCTGGATCTAGAGTTCGAGGGACGTCACCGAGCTGAACGTGTGCAGATCACAGAGGTGTCGTGCGTTCGGTACTTGATCGGTTGGATCGTGAAGTAG